>NC_069689.1:58377226-58666025 GCF_023699985.2 Odocoileus virginianus
GACAGTCTCTACCACTTACTGACAAAAGTTCATATAAAATAAAACACGCTAGGGAAGAAAATCTCCGGCAAGGCGCCTGGGAAACAGCAGAAAAACAAACATACCAAACCACACCAGTTAAATTGGAAAATAATCCATTTAGGCTGACTTTCAGAACTAACCCCCACCCCCACCCCCGCGCCAGTGGCAAAAGAGGAGATATTCTTTGCAGTTCATCATGTGTCTTCCCTGGGAAGGAAAGGAAGCAGGCAGCACCGTGTGAGAAGTGGTCCCCCGAGGAGTGAGCTCTATCTCTTCCAGTGACATTAATCTTTGTTTAAAAAAAAAAGAAAAAAGCCAAGAATCCTCACGGAGTCACCACATTGACAGCTTCAGGAGCTGTTTCAGAGGGGAGGTGCTTGTTGAGACTTCATCCTGGAAAACAATTTTCTTCTCAAGATGCATGGAAGTGAATTATGGAAACTTGGAGGAAATTCAGAAAATCATCTGAAATGAAGCAATTTGGCTTACTTCTTTTGGGGAAAGATTTTTGTTCAAAAATAGCTGTCGTAGAGCCATCAATATTAATGTGTGCTTTCCTAAAGCTATGGGCTTCCCAGGTGGCTCAGATGGTAAGGAATCCTCCTGCAGTGCAGGAGACCTGGGTTCGATCCCTGGGTCAGGAAGATCCCCTGGAGAAGGGAATGGTAACCCACTCCAGTATTCTTGCCTGGAGAATTCCATGAACAGAGGAGCCTGGTGAACTATACAGCCTACTGGGTTGCATAGAGTTGGACACAACTGAGTGACTATCACATTCACTTTCAAAGATGACAGAAATATTTGGAGAACCTCTTATGAAGGAAAAAAGCGTGTCTTAGAGCAGTTTTCCTCAACCTTTTTGGCACCAGGGACCAGTTTCGTGGAAGACAATTTTCCCATGGATTGGGGGTAGGGGGATGGTTTCAGGATGACTTGAGCCCATTACATTTATTGTGCACTTTATTTCTATTTTTATTACATCAGCTCCACCTCAGATCATCAGGCATTAGGTCCCAGAGGCTGGGGACCCCTGTCTTCCAGGAAGTCAGAGATGTGCCAGGACAGAAGGTGACACCTTTGTCATGGTACATATTTTTGCACTTGCATCTGTTTCACGCCCTCTCAGCCAGGAGCCTGGAAGGCTTGATGTGGATGAAATGGCGGTGGGATGTGGAAGATGGTGGCCAGGACATGCCTGGTGGGGGGAGGGGTCTGTGTTTCAAGCATCTCTCTCCAGTGGTCGCGGGAGCTGCTAACTCCTGTCTCTATTCCTTTATGACTCCACTTGGGAAATTAAGGTTCAGATAATTAACTTCTGCTGCTTCTTAAACCTGTCAGACATAAGGCCACGTGAGCACAAGAGGCTGCTTTTTCTGGCCCAGCATGTGCACAAAACCTCTCTTGCTGGCCAATTTGGCAGGTGTTCTAGAACAGAAGCCCTGGCTGCTAAGTCACCAATAATAAAACCTCAGTAGGTAAGTATTGCCAACTGGCTCCTGTCCTGGTGGGTTCTCTATGAGACGACATCCGGGGCAAGGGGTCCAGGGAGGACTCTGGCCATAACAGTATTCCTAGGATAGGACTAGAATGCTAGTGAGGTTCTTCTAAGCATGGCCTCCACCTATACCTGCTCTAGTAGTTCCTCCTGTCTGCTTCCTTCCTTTTGCTACTTACCTTGACTCCGCTTGGGCTTCCCTGGTGGCTCAGATGGTAAAGAATCCGCCTGCAATGAGTGAGACCCAAGTTTGATCCCTGGATCGGGAAGACCCCCTGGAGGAGGGCATGGCTACCCACTCCAGTATTCTTGCCTGGGAAATCCCATGGACAGAGGAGCCTGGTGGGCTACGGTCCCTGGGGTCACAAAGAGTTGGGCTTGAATGAGCGACAAACATTTTCACTTTTTGACTGCCCTAGGGCTCAGGGCTAAAGATGGACTTTCCCAGCACAATGGGTCATGGAAACATGTTACCTTGGGATGGATGCCCTCTCAGCATCCTTGTTTCTATGCTCCATCCTGAGCCCACTCTCCACATTCCGCCTCTCTGTCTCCTTTGCTAAAGCCCAAGATGACCACCCGGGTGATGTGACTGCCACCTCACACAGCGGAGTCATCACAAGGACTCTCAACAGGTGAGCTACCTCTGCTTTGGAAGGTCACAGGGATTGGTGTGCATAAGCCTCCCTGGCCCTTGTGGGAGACAGAGTAATGACCCCCAAAGTCCACATCCCCATTCCTGGAACCTGTGAATACATTTTCTTGTGTCACACGGAAGACTGCGTATGTGATTAGGGAAATAAATCCAGAGATGCGGAGATTAACCTGGATTCCCTGGGGAGGGCACTTGTAAGTGAATCAGAGAAGGGGAGTCTGAAGATGTGAGGGTGAAGCAAAGGTCAGAGTGATGTGAGTCGTGAGCCATGGAAGCGGGGTACCCTCTGCAAGCTGGAAAAGACTGCAGATGGGTGGGGGGGTTGGATTTGGAGTTGAGACGTGATCAGTGAGTTCCTGTCACTCCAGCCCTTCCTCCTACAAAGTCCCTTAGATACTTACTGGATTGCTTATACCCACAGTGAACATTTGGGGAGATTCTAAAGATTCCAGAGATCTGAAACCCACCCCCCGCCCCAGTCCATGGGGGAGGGTCATCGGAAAACACTGCCTCATCTCTCAGACTCGATCTTCGTGCCGCAGAACACCTCCTGGGCCCTTGTTCGACCAGGGCTCTGCTCCTCACTTCCTCCCTCCTTGCCCTTGACGAGCTGTGAGCTGTCAGCAGTGGTGGAGGATAGGGAATGAGCAGGGGGAGCCCAGAGCCAGTGAGGAAGTGTAGCCCCATCAGGAAATGCCATCAAAGTCTGTGCTTTTCTCCCCCTGCCCCCCGCCCAATGAAAAGAGTAAAACATTTATTGATGCATCAGTTTCATTCTTTTTTTAAATTTAGTTGGCGGATAATTGCTTTACAGTTCCATGTTGGTTTCTGCCACACAGAAACATAAACCAGCTACAAGTATACACACGTCTTCTCCCTCCTGAGCCTCTGTCCCACCCCTCTGGATCATCGCTGAGCTCCGAGCTGAGCTCCACGTGCTCCACCACAGCTTCCCACTAGCTAGCTGTTTTCACATATGATAGTGCATACGTCTCAGGGCTACTCTAACTTGTTCCACTCGCTCCTGCCCTTGTTGTGTCCACAAGTCCATTCTCCAATTCTGCGTCTCTATTACCCTGCAAATAGGTTCATCAGTACCATTTTTCTAGATTCCACATATATATATATACATGCTTTTCGTGTGTGCGAGTTAAGTCACTTCAGTTATGTCTGACTCCTTGTGACCCTATGGACCGTAGTCCCCCGGGCTCCTCTGTCCATGGGATTCTCCAGGCAAAAACACTGGAGTGGGTTGCCAGGCCCTCCCGCAGAGGATCTTCCCGAGCCCAGGGATTGAACCCACATCTCCTGCATTAATTTTACTTTTTATCCTGACAAAAATTATGATTTTTAAAAACTTGTTCACAGGATGAATAACAATCTGTGACCAAAGTTGAACAAACAGAACCCTAACTTATGTGGCTGATTTCACAGTTTTTGACAGATTTCTGGCTTTCCCAACAGCAACTCAAGTTCCCCTGGGACCTCACTGGAATGAAGTCAGGACAACATGTTGAGTCCCGTGGCACCATCATTTCATTCATTTCCCTACTCCTTTCTCCCCTTCTAGGTGCTTCTTTGTAGACTGATGTTCAAGGGTCCGCCCAGCTGACATCCACCCACTCTGGCATTTCCATTCTGAACACTCCCAGTACTGGTCCTGAAGGAAAACACGCTCTTACCCATATCAACATGATATGCTTGTTTATTGAGAAAGGCATCCTTAGAGGATTATTGCCTTCCCCTAGTAACAGCTGAAGTGTGAGCAGACATAAACTCTCACATGACCAGGATAATCCTCTCTGAGATAGTATCAATGTGTTTTTTATTTGTCAAAATGAAAACAGCTTCAATGTTTCTGATTGTGAAGTAATACATGTTTATTGTAGAAAGTTCAGGGGAAGAAAGTACAGATTGAATTACAATGATGAAAATACATCACCCAGAGAAAGTCATAATTTAAACTTTGGAATATAAATTTCCAAATATTTCACTAAACACACACACACACACATTCACACGCATCTTTTGTTGTGATTTTATTTTAAAAATAGCATATTACTCATGTTAGCTAAGTTTTATTGTTGCTGTTTAGTCGCTCAGTCATGTCTGACTCTTTGGTGACCCCATGGACTGCAGCCCGTCAGGCTTCTCTGTCCATGAAATTCTCCAGGCAAGAATACTGGAGTGAGTTGCCATTTCCTCCTCCAGGGGATCTTCCTGACCCAGGGATCCAACCTGAGTTTCCTGCATTAGCAGGTGGATTCTTTACCACTGAGCCACATGGGAAGCCCAGGTAAGTTTTACTGTAGCAATAAATGAACTCTGGATTCTCGGTGACTTGATAATACAAAGGTTATTCCTTGTTCATACTTTGCAGCACAAGTTGGCAGGGGCTCTGTTCTACTCAGCCATTCAGGGAGCTGAGCTAATGGAGACACAGCACTTTGTCTGGACCACGGGGTCGTCTTGGTGGCTGCAGGAGGGAAGCAAGACTGGAGAATTAGGCTTTGGGTTTCTGCTTCCTTGGCCCCAAAATGACACAAGTCACTCCTACACACATCTCATTGGCCAGAACCAGTCGGATGATCCTACTCAGCTTCAGTGAAACTCTAGTTCTTATATTTAACTTGTGAAATAACCAGGAGGCAGGAGGCATCTATTATGCATGCACAGCACATCCTAGTTTGCAGATTGTGTCCATCTATTCCTTCCTGCTTTCCCTCATCTACCCCATGATTGCCATCCACCTTTGCCTGTTGAGGTGACTGAGGTTTGCACAAGTATGTCACTTGCAAAAATCTGATAATTAGCAAGGGTGGTGGTAGAGATGGGCTATCTGTGCCCTTCTCTGGGGCTCATAGAGACCCGAATGGCAGTCAGGAGATTTTTAATTGCATGCATTTCAGACAGAAGCAGCATGAGGCTCAGAGACATTAAGACGCCCACCCTGGGTGGCACAGCCAAGACTCCACTCCAGGCCTAGTGTCCGTCTGGCTATGTGGAGTTGTCATTCAGGCAGTGATTCTGTATGGATCAGTGGTAACAAGTTAGTGATGATCCAAGGTAGGGGCCTGAGAGTTTGGAGAAAAAGAGAAGTCAATGAAGAACGGATTCAGCACAGTGACTGACTTCATCTCCTAATGTTTACTTTCCATTCATACGCCACTCAGCACGTCTCATGTATTCTTAATGAGAACATTCTATTAATGCCAATGGGATTGATCTTGAAGGAAGCATTAAGGGCGGTAGAACGTGACCGCTGTGTAGTATTGACTAGGATTCATTATCCGACCACATTTACTCTGACCTTATCATTAGCCGGCAAAGAGAACTAGGACATCAGTGTGTTTCTCCAAAGCTATGTCCATGGCTGGGGGAAGGCCTGAGCCCACTGCGGGGATGAACAAGCGTCCTTTCTGAATGGTCTCGGGTGAAGAGCTGGCCCTGAGATGGACAGAGCAAAGAACTGGAGGGGCCACCGGGCCCACACCCACTCCTCCCCCTGCCTCCTGGGCTCAGGGTCCTTCCGGCTTCTGTGATATTGGAGGCTCACACGACACACAGCAGGATGCTACTGAGAGATTTCACCTCCACACACTCTTTGTGCCTCAGTCTCCTCACCTGCAAACTGGGTACAGTTATTATACTTCACTCATCCACTTCTTGTGAGGATTAAGTGAGTTAATAAACACGAACCCTGGGACTTCCCAGGCGATACAGTGGTTAAGACTTCGCCTTCCCACAACGTGGTGTGGATTTGATCCCTTGTCGGGGAGCTAAGTACCTCATAGATGAAAAACAAAAACATAAAACTGAAGCAGTGTTGTAACCAATTCAATAAAGACTTTAAAAAATAAAAGGAAAGAACCCCTCAGCCCACCCGGAAGAAGCTCCTGCACCTCACCCCTCAGAATGGAGGCACTGCAGAGGGACTGATTCTTCCTACCCAGGTCCATGGAGAAAACCCCAAAGGGTAGACCCTAATTAGCTGTGTAAGTCATGTGCCCACCCTGACGGTGGTCAGCTGTGACCATGGAGCTGGAAACTGTGATAACCTGCCCCCTCCCTTCAGAACAGCAATAACCAAACTCATATCACTTACTCTGTGGTAGTTCATGTTCCAACACTTATTCATATCGACTCCTTTCATCCTCTTTACAGTACCAGGAGATAATCCATAAAGTGAGTACGTTTAAGATCATCCCTGTTGTAGGGCTTCCCTAGGACTCAGACAGGAAAGCATCTGCCTGCAATGCAGGAGACCCGGGTTCGATCATCAGGTGGGGAAGGTCCCCTGGAGAAGGGAATGGCTACCCACTCCACCCACTCCAGAATTCTTGTCTGGAGACTTCTATGGACTGAAGTGACTTAGCACATAACCGCTTAACAATGTTGAGGTTGTTTCAGGTGAATAGCAAAGGGGCTCAGTCATAAATATACATGTATCCACTGAGTAGAGTTCCATGTGCTGTAGAGTAGTAGGTCCTTTTTGGTTATCCATTGAAAGATATTTTTGATTCTAGCTATGGAAAGGAAAAGGATGAGGAGTTTGTATTTCTGCCAGGATTTTCCATAAGATAAAATTTATGCATTTTTTTAATGGAGAGAGTTGGGCTGACTCCACCTAAACAAATCATAAAATGGCTGTGTTAACTGCTGTTGAAAAGAGGAAGGGTGATTTGCTTTGATGTGGAGTTCAGACACTCCTGTTTACAGTTCCTTTCTATAGATCAAACAGTGCCACCAGCCTTAGCATCTTCTGACATTTGCAAGTTTTAAGCATTGTTCTTTTCAGGCAGGAAGACTCAGAATCAGATATTCATTCCCTCGGGCTACTTCAGGTAGGGATTAAAGAGATATTAGAGGAACCTGCTCTTTTTTTATCCTTAAATGTGTCATGAATGATTGAAGAAAAATACTTCCTTTGTTCGCCTATTCTGAGCAGCCATTTGGAAGGTGATGATTTCTGGAGAAGAAATTGGAAAGATGTTGGTAGATCATCCAACCCTTGATTACATTAAACCCTGCCACCCTCCTCTCTTTACAAGCTTAAGTACGCTGGCTTCCACCGCCAGGTTCAGGTGAGAAACAGTGTGGTTCTACCCACTGAAAAGCAAGGCTTTGATTTTGTGATAGGCTTTCATTGATTTAATCATGTGGACTGTAAACATTGATAAAGGAGCTAACTACCCTGTGCCAGGAGCTGCCTCTGGCACAGCACAAGTGGAGATGAGTCAGACTCAAGTCCCAGCCCTTGAAGAATTCACAGTCTCGGAAACAAAAAGCTAGCCCATTAATTACGTGGCTTTACAGATGCTTCATCATGTGGATGGAAGGGTCTTGGGGAGCACTGATTCTGACTTGAAGATCAGAGAAGCTGTGTCCTGCAGGATGAGTAGAGTGCTAAGATCAAGGACATTAGAAAGGACTCATGAGTGGCATGGAGAGCATCAGGCAAGAGGTCTGAGTGTCAGGGGAGCAGAGAATGGTTTCATGAGGCTGGGAGAGGGAAAGGGGCTTGGTCGGGGGGCAGGATGCGGAGGAGCAGCTGATGAGTTTACAGAATTAGGAAAGGTGATACCAACCAGGGTTCTGAGCCTTCCCCAGTCAATAGAAATTGACTGGGGAACAGACAAGAAATTCAGGCAAGGCTTTACTGGGGTCCGGGCTTCAGCAGGTGGTATGGCAAGGTAAGAACAAACAAGAGGCTCTCTTGCTTGCTCCCTCCCCAAGGCGGGAGGTGAGCTTATTCCTTATATGTGTGTGAGGGTAGGGGTGTGTCCAGGGGTTGGCCTGGTGAGGTGGCTTAGGTGGGTCTGCCCATCCCTTGAGTGGTATTGTGTGCAATGGGCATGTGTAGTACCCTGCTTTCCCTCCGTCACCCAGTTTTTGCTCCCAGCTCTTTAGAAATGGCAGTAGAGTTGATTTTTTTGTTGTTGTTGTTGTCTTTTTGTGTCTTTTGGTCCAGAATTGATCAACTGCACTGCATACAGTTATTTTTAGTCCCATACGGTTTCTTTGGATCTTGTTGCTCTAGAAGAGCTGTGTCTAGGTGCAAGCACTGCAGTGAAAGGTCTCGGGTCCCAGCCTGTCTCAAAGAAGAAAGCATGGATCCTGAAGGTCTTGCAGGTCATGTTGAGGAGTGAAGTTTTATAAGAGCCCAGACCCATCAAAGCAGGGCTGTGCGTGAGCATTTGTCCCTGGTGTGATGTTCTTTGCTCTGTTAACCTCCTTTTCCTATTCCCTTTAAGCCTTGGTGGTCCCTAAGTTTTGTCAGTGACCCCTTCTTTCTTAATCTGCTCTTAAGAAACAGCAACAACTTCAAAAAGTACAACTCACCCTAAAGTGCCCGTCCAAGTTCCAGACCCAAAGCATTCCAGTCTCCTCCTGAACCCTCCCAACTCCCCACTCCGTGTCCCAGCATGTCTGGACCAGAATTCATGGGGTTGCTTTCTGGGTTTCCTGTCCAATAAAGCTTGCCACCACACACTCACTGTGTTTCACTATTGACTCCTCCCTCCCTCTCAATGCCCAAATCTAATTTGTCTAAATTGCCATCCAAATTACCACTTATGTTTCATTTAAATCCCCACCATTACAACCCATCTCCACCACTTCCATTAAGAACCTTTCCACCACTCACCTGGACCACACAAGAGCCTCTGACTGTCTTCATGTCTCCCTTAGCTCCTTTTTCCACAACATCCTTTATCACTGCTAAAATGGCAATCTGACATTACTTCCCAGCTTAAAATTCTTCAGGGTCTCGGCATTGCCTCCTCCATAGCATGATCACAAAATTCTGCAGATCCCCACTCTCTCCTACAAGTCTCTCCTTATAGGCCTCATTGTCCTTCCTTCTGGTCCAATGGGGCTCAGCCCTGGCTATATATTGGGATTACCTGAGGTTGATGCTCAATTATCTCTGACAAGAGATTCTGGGATGGGGCCCCAGATTCTAGTGTTTTGTTTAAGTTCCCAGATGTTGATAATGCATAGCCAGAGGTAAGCACAACTGAATCAGCCCTACTTATGAGGGATGTCAAAACTCCTGGTCTCCAAGATATGGAGTAGAAGGAACAAAGATAAGCAGCCACACCCCTTCATCTGCCACCCTGTCATGATGTTTTTGAGAGTTTGCCAACCAACTGTGTAGCAGATATCCCTGGAAACCTTGAATGGGCCAAGAAAAAAAAATGAGACTCTTCATATAGCAGCTAGCTTCCTTCTTTTCACTTGTTAGAAAGAGGATGGAGTGTCTTCCCTGGTGACTCAGATGGTAAAGAATCTGCCTGCAATGTAGGAGACCCAGGTTCGATCCCTGGATTGGGAAGATCCCCTGGAGAAGGGCATGGCAACCCACTCCATTGTTCTTGCCTGGAGAATCCCATGGACAGAGGAGCCTGGCAGGCTACAGTCCATGGGATCACAGAGTGGGACACAACTGAAGCAACTTAGCACCACACACAAGAGGATAGAGTGGCAGCTTTGGCTGCCCAAGTGAAGCAAAGAGTTGCATGCTCTTTAGGAATAACCATGTGGGGCTGGGAGGTGGGTAGAGGATGACTCCAGTAACAGAGATTATCTTGCTTCCCTTGACTTCATTTCCTAGCTACCTGACTGTACTAGTTTTCTCCAGCTGTGTAACAAAGTAAGGCAAACTGAATAATTCAGTAGTGACTAGAAGCCTAAGATCCAGGTGTTGGCAGAGTTGGTTCCTTCTGATGGCAGTGAGGAAGAATTGAATTTCCACGTCTTTCTCCCAGCTTCTGGTGGCTTGCTGTCAATCTTTGACAATCTTTTCTGGCGGTTCTGTTAGTGTTCCTCAGCTGGTAGACACATCACCCTGAGCTCTGCTTTCGTCTTCGTGTGGTCTTCTCCCTGGGTTCATGTCTGTGTTCGAATTTTCTCTTTTTATAAGGACACCAGTCAAGTTGGATGAGGAACCCAACCAACTTCTGCATGACCTTGTCTTAACCAACTGAATCTGTCATGACCTATATCCAAAGAAGATCACACTCTGAGGTCTAGGAGTTAGGACTTCCTATACGAATGGCAGAGGCGGGGGGCAGGGGGTATGAACAGGGAGGGCAAAATTCAGCCTATCTTCTTGACAGAGGGGCAGGCAGATCAGGGGTTTACCTGAATGCTGCGTAAAAGGGGCAGCTATACCCTTAAAACTAGGCGTGTTTTCTCTCTATTCTCCTAGCAGTCCAAAGCAACTAAAAAACCAAGAGGAGAAATGAGAAAGAAACAATCTGTAGCTGGATCTCAAACCCTCAAACCCATAGATTCTGAAATCACCTTCATTTCCTTTCAACCCCCTAAATCCTGTTTACATCTTGGATTTGATTGACAATTTTAAGCCTGGCTTCTATTCCTCTTTCCCAGGCCCAGTGTTGGGTAGATGTATATTCTCACCAGATAATGAGAACCTAAAGTAAAAAGCCTTTCATGGAGGTGAGACTTCATTATTTAAGTCTGATGTGCAAGAACAGCTGGAAGGAGGTGGGAGAATCAGCAGCATAAAAGGTGTGTGAGCATGTGCTCAGTCCCTCAGTCAAGCCTGACTGTGATCCCACGGACTCTGGGAGTCCACCGGGCTCCTCTGTCCCTGGAATTCCCCAGGCAAGAATCCTGGAGTATTTCCTCCTCCAGGTGATCTTCCCCACCTAGGGATTGAACCAGGGTCTCTTACATCTCCTGCATTGGCAGTCAGGCTCTTTACCACTAGCACCACCTGGGCTAACAGCCCATGGCGTTGCAAAAGAGTTGGACGGGATTTGACCTAAACAACAGCCTACAGGAAAGGGCGTTGTCCCCAGGTCACCCCCTGGGGACCTCTCTGAGGTTTCCCTGGGCTTTATTCTGGGGCTTAGATATGACAGACAGCCCATATCATCGGCTTTTCATCGAGGGCTGCCGGCTCCAGGCTCAGGACATGCACACATTTCTTATAAGACAAGCTGGCAAGCGCATATGCTTATAAAGCAGACAGGCAGCACCTTCCTAGCGAGTGTTTATTTCAGGTCAAGTTCTCTTCACAGAGGGACACACAGTCACTAAAGATCAGATCCTTGTGTTTAAATGGCATAAAATGAAGTGTGTGGATGAGGTACCCATCCCCCTCCGCATCTCTTGCACGGTCACCAGGGATAATCTTATTTGGCCTTCGGATTGTGGGCGGCTCAGTTAATCTCATTAAAGGAAGACAGTGCCTCCTGAATTCTCGGTTTGTCCTGCTCTCTCTCCTCCTTCCAGGAATGGGTTTAATGGCCCCACAAAGGGCTCAACCCAGCGCACCACGAATTTGTGATAACGTCCCGTGTTGGGTGAGCTGAACCTTCCTGCCAGCGGAGCTGATGCCATCTGCCCATTTATTGACAGCCTTGTCAGCAAAAATCTGGATTCTGAGGGTTGGCAGGCAGCCAGGCTGCTTTCCACTGTCTATCCAGCGTCTCAGTAACAGATGTGGCGCTCATGCCTGGGGCTGCAGTTGGCTAATCGCTGTATGCGCGTGCTATTTATCGGGGGGCGGAGAGACTGCATGAAGGGATACGTGTTTTCCAGGAAGGAATTTGTATTCCTTTCCAGGTTCTCTTTTTCAGATTAAAAAAAAGCAACTGACTTTTCAAAATGTGAAAGAATCAGCTTATTGTTTAACATTGGGGAAAAAAAAAATCATTCCAAACCATGCGAACATTTGTTCAATGCTTTTGTTCAAATCACAAGTTACGCAAGTTTTGCGGACTTGAGTATTGGCTCTACAAGTCATTTTCGGTATTGTCCCCCTGTCCTTGAAAGATGTTTTTTAATTGCACTGTAATACAAAAGCAAGATTTGGGAGTTGTTTTTTTTTTTTTTTTTTACAAAAAATGCCTCAGTCGGTGTTACCTTATCCCCAATCAATGGAAATCAAAGTGTTTACTGAGTGAATCAAGAATAAATGCATGACTCAGAGAATAGGTAATTTGTACATCCTTGAGAAAGGAATTTTTCTGGCAGTACCTTTACTTTGAAAGTAGAAAACAAGAGAAAAGGAAGACTTGGAAAGAAACAAATTGCAGCTTCTCTCCAGAACTGTGACACACATCCTGACCAGGCATTCCAAGACCGACATCACATTCCAATTTTGAGCATCTTATGAAAGCAGTTTTGTTGGAAGATTTGTATTCCCCTTAAATGTAAGGCTCTTAGCCACTGATTCCTGCAGGTTCTATGTTTGTTCATTCAGCCATAACAAAAGGAGTCTTGGATCAGGAGAAAAATCTAGACAGAGGCACTTAAGCCACGCTGGCACTAAGAAAAGGGAACCATTCCCCTGGGAGATGGGGAAGACACCAGTGGGGGAGGGGCACCAGTGAGTCACTTGCAGTTCCCTGAACCAGGGCGTCTAGTCAAGGCTATGGTTGTTCCAGTGGTCATGTATGGATGTGAGAGTTGGACTGTGAAGAAAGCTGAGCGCTGAAGAATTAATGCTTTTGAACTGTGGTGTTGGAGAAGACTCTTGAGAGTCCCTTGGACAGAAAGGAGATCAAGCCAGTCAATCCTAAAGCAAATCAGTCTTGAATATTCATTGGAAGGACTGATGTTGAAGCTGAAACTCCAATACTTTGGCCACCTGATGTGAACAGCTGACTCATTTGAAAAGACCCTGATGCTGGGAAAGATTGAGGGCAGGAAGAGAAGGGGACAACAGAGGATGAGCTGGTTGGATGGCATCACCGACTCAATGGACATGGGTTTGGGTGGACTCTGGGAGTTGGTGATGGACAGGGAGGCCTGGCGTGCTGCAGTTCATAGGGTCACAAAGAGTCAGACACGTCTGAGCGACTGAACTGAACTGAATGGAACCAGGGAGGAGGAACACATTGAAGGTGTTTCCTTGTTAATTACTCCTTGCCACTGTGCACATCAAAAAGGCAAAGCTCTTGTTCTAGTGTTATGTGCTAGTATTAGTAACTCAGTTGTATCTGACACTTTGCACCAGATACAAATTCCCACTTTCCTCTGTCTGTGGGAATTCTCCAGGCAAGAATACTGGAGTGGGTTGCCATTCTCTTCTCCAGGGGATCTTCCCAACCCAGGAATCGAACCTGGGTCTCTAGTATTGAAGCAGATTCTTCACCATCTGAGCTGGCAAAGCTCTTGAATGGGAATCAAAGAACCCACCAGTGGGGAAAAAAACCCAGGGGAGGCCCTCTTGCCCAGCACAGGGGAATGAGCCAGTCCTAGGCTGTTTAAGTTATAAGGTAGTCCCTGGGAAGTACAAGAAGCCTCACACCACCCCTGGGTGCCTAGAGGCAAGTGGCAAAACCCTGCAGACTGCATTTTCATCTGGTGTCCTGAGACAAGTGCCACTGTCTCCTGAAGAGCTAGTCTCCAACCAAATGAGACAACAGAAGCCTGTACAAAGGAATGCAAAGTATATATGACTTTCTATGTACAAAGTCAGCTGCAAAAAAAAAACCAGGAGAATGCATAATTACATTTAGGGTTCTAGTGTTCAAATGGTAGGACTACCAGTGACCACTTTGGGCATTTGTATTGGACTGTAAGGAGATCCAACCAGTTAATCCTAAAGGAAGTCAGTCTGAATATTCATCAGAAGGACTGATGTTGAAACTGAAGCTCCAATACTTTGGCCACCTAATGCAAAAATCCAACTCATTGGAAAAGACCTTGATGCTGGGAAAGACTGAGGGCAGGAGGAGAAGAGGACGACAGAGGACAAGATGGTTGGATGGCATCACCAACTCAATGGGCATGAATTTGAACAAGCTCCAAGAGATGGTGAAAGACAAGGAAGCCTGGCGTGCTGCAGGCCATGGGGTTGCAACAGTCAGACACAACTTAGCGACTGAACGACAACAACAAATTGTGCTTTATGGTCTCAGTATTGCTTTCATATGCATTTCCTTACCCAATGGAAGGTTTTCATGCTTGTTGATGTCCAAGCTAGACTATTGGTGCTGTCACTGACTTCAGGTTAGGACACTGGCTTGATTCTGAGCCCTCCTATATTAAGACCTAAGAGCCTGCCAGTTGCTGGAGGCAAATGAGACCAAGGGAAGACACAGAAGTATTGCCCATGCCAGCAACTGGGGTGAGGGGTGAGGCCCTCAGGGGTGACCTGCAGGCTCAGAGATTGCTCACATCACAGCCGTGGGCACCCCCTTTACTTGACAGATGAGGACTTGGCTCTGAGCCAGAATGTCTACAGGACAATTTTGCCCTGTGCGTAAACCCAGACCAGGGCTCCTAGGAGATGCCCAAAGGCGAGGCCAGGGTGGATGAACAGAAGACCATCGTTATACCTAATTGCACAGCACTGGGTGGGGCTCTTTCTGTAGAGCAGGGATGGGCATCTTCGCCTGGCAAGAAGGCATAGCCCCCCATCACACCCTGTTAATCCTCCTCCCAAGTAGCCATTGCTCCCCAGTCCAGTGGTGGAACGTAAGGGGATGTGTTTGCTGCTGATGGAGCGAGCAGACACTGGCAGGGTGAGGAACAGGGAAAGGGAACCTGCTCTCTCAAGTCCTCATGAAATTTGGGAAAGGGCTTTAAGAACAGCAGGCAGTCCAGCATCCAGGCCTCTGTGCCCACCACTCCCCTTACCTTTCCCTCCCGGGAAGCTGAGCAGTGTGGTTTCTGCCCCTTCCACCAACCGGCGCCTCTGCTTCTGCCTCAGCCTCCATCTCCGCAGTGCCTGGCAGCTGGTGGGCTGCCCACCTCTCTCTCCACACTGGCCCAGGCTGTGAGAACCCAGACAAAGGCCATCTGGAGTGTGCGAGACTAAGTGAGCCAAAGAACAAGGGTTGCGTTTTATCAGAGCACCCTGGATGCCAGACAGCTCGCCTCCTGGGAGCTCTGCCCGGCGGGTTGGTGCACGATAGTGAGAGGCTGCCCGAGCTCAGGGATGCTCATCAGTGAAGAGCGGATCTCCTGCCTGGTGCCAAAGATGCTACCTGCACCGCCAAGCCGGGGAAGCCTTCCTCTCTGCTCTGCCTTCCCTTCTCTGCTTGGCCGGGCTCACGGGGACTGTGCGTTTCTAGCTGATGTGCAGCTCCAGTAGCCGTTGCTAAGAGCTGCCTGGCTGGAAATGAATGGCAATCAGGTGTGGGGGTCGCAGCCTGCCTTCCCAGGGGCCCCTGGCTGCTGGCAAGCTGAGAGCTCCAGGCAGCAGTCGCCAGCAGTTTGTTCTTTGTTCAGTCTTCTAGCCAAGCTTGGCTGCAGCTGCTCATTTTTTTGTGTCTTCCTACCTGCTCTGAGAGGCTGGAGTTGCCTGGCAAGCAGCCAACATGCCCCATCTTCTCCTCCCCCTCCCTCTCCTGCTCCCCCTGCCTGAGCAGCAAAGGGCTGAGACCATGACACCGCAGCACCGCTGGAAGAAAGGCTGCCGACCCTGCCCACACTTAGGGATGCTTACTGCATTCTCTGTGCTCAACTGCCAACTTGATCCTTACAAGGACACGGCCCCAAGCATAGGCCAAACCAACAGTCTCCCCGGACTCGATATTTAAAGCTAACGAGTGAAACAGCCCAGGTGCAAAACAGTTGGGAGCCACGGGGTCTGCCACGACTGTCCCAGTTGAAAAAGGTACTGCCGCTCAGTCCCCAAGGGCCTCATGTTGTCATATCTCCCAAGTTTTCAAGAAAAGCCAGAAATTCTAATCTCTGTATAAAATATCGGAATTTTTACGTGCATGCATGCTCAGTTGCATCAGACTTTTTGTGACCCTGTGGACTATAGCCCAGCAGGCTCCTCTGTCCATGGGATTTCCCTCTCAAGAATACTGGAATGTGTTACCATTTCCTTCCCCAGGGGATCTTCCAACTCAGGGGTTGAACCCTTGTCTTTTGTGTCTCCTGCACTGACAGGGGGATTCTTTACCACTGGCGCCACCTGGGAATTTTTATATATTGGCAACAAATCCCAAGTTTTCTTAAGCATTTGAGCAAACCACGTCTGTGGGATGTTTGGGGCCCTGGGGCTGTCAGTGTTGTGATTTCTGCCCTAAACTTGTGAGGATAAAGCTACAAGCCCCATCTAGGTCTGGTTGTGCTCATCCTACACTGAGTGTAGGAACCCAGCTCGCTGGCCTCCTTCTCAAGGGTTCTGATGGGGGTTGTGTGTTGCTTTGTCTCCCTCTTGGGGGATAGCTGAGGTCTTCCTGGAATTATCCAGGAAGAAACTAAATTGTCAGTACAGACACTTTTCTAAGTCCATTCTTGCCTGGGTTCCAGGGTTGATCTGAGTGTATTTGTTTTCCATGCTCTGTAACGAATTACCATAAACTTGGCTAAAAACAACACAAATTTATTATTGGACCAACTGTGAGTCTATAGCATGGGTTAGTTGGTTCTGCTGCTCAGGGTCTCAACAGATCTTGGCCAGGACCGAATCTTATCTTCTGAGTTCATTCAAGTTAGTGGCAGAATTCATTTACTTTCAGTTGTAGGGCTGAACTGAAATTAAACTGAAACTGTGTCCCCATTGAACACTAATCCCCATTCACCCTCCCCAACCTACAATCCCACCCCCAGCCCCTGACATCTACCAGTATACTTTCTGACTCTATGAATTTCAGTATTCTAGGTACCTTGTATGTGAAAGAGAAAGTTGCTCAGTTGTGTCTGACTCTTTGTGACCAGATGAACTGTAGCCCAGCAGGCTCCTCTGTCCAAGGAATTCTCTAGACAAGAATACTGGAGTGGGTTGCCATACTCCCCTACAGGGGATCTTCCCATCCCAGGGATCAAACCCAAATCTCCTGCATTGCAGATGGATTCTTTACCAGCTGAGCTACTAGGGAAGCCCTAGGTACCTTGTGTAAGTGAAATCAAACAGTATTTTTCTGCATCTAATGTGCATTGGAATGCATTCTTAAGGTTAATATATGTCCTACAAATAGATTGTACCTTCTTTTTCTTCTCCCTGTGGTATACAGTAGGTTCTCATGTTATCTATTTTATACAGAGTAGTATATATATATATATATATGTCCTTCCCAATCTCCCAATTCATCCCAATCCTCTTCCCTCCTTGATGTTTTTATGTTTGTTCTTTATGTCTGGGTCTCTATTTCTGCTTTGCAAATAGGTTCATCTTTACTATTTTTCTAGATTCCACATATATGTGTTAATATACAATATTTGTTTCTCTCTTTCTGTGTTAATATACAATATTTGTTTCTCTCTTTCTGACTTAATTCATTCTGTATGATGGTCCCTAAGTTCATCCATGTCTCTGCACAAGGTGCAATTTCATTCCTTTTTATGACTGAGTAATATTCAGCTTTTTAGATCTAAAATGCTACACTTTGATTTCAAAGGGTATGCTAGATTATAATAACTATTGTCTTATTCGTTGAAATAGATACAGAGGAACTTCCCTCATGGTCCAGTGTGTAAAACTCTGCACTTTCAATGCAAGGAGCCCAGGTTCAATCCCTGGTCTGGGAGCTAGACCCCACATGCTGCAACTAAGATCAAGTGCAGCCAAATAAATAGATAAGCAAATAACTTTTAAAAAAGAGATAGAGAAACGAAATGGGGTTCCCAAATTAATTCTAAAACAAAGCTAATGTTTCACATAATTTGTGTTTTGCTCAAGTCTGAGACAGATGAAATTTAAGGGACACAAAAGGTTGCAAATACCTAGACACTAGAGCGTTCTACTTGGTTGCATTGACCTAGATCATTAAGATTTGATTTTTGATGAATGGACATTCAGCTAGATCATTAACTTGATTGCTTCCAGGTTAGTGTTGGTTTATTGGCAGTGAAATCTACTCAGGAGAATGTTAGGTTATTTTTCCAAAAGCTGAGTTTTCTCTCCTTGTGCATTTTACACTCCATAAGGAAGACACCAGAAGAGTCACTTGTTCTGGTCCTGATTTTTTTGTTGTCAGGTTCCTCCCCTGCCCTGCCAATCTCTCTGGGGAGATACACACTTCCACTCTGTGTTAAAGTTTCTTCTCTGAATGTTTGCAAGATCTTCAGATAACAGGAACATCAGGTAAGGAGGGAGAAGGTCTTAGTTGCTCAGTTGTGTCCACACTCTTTCCAACCTCATGGGCTGCAGCCATCCAGGCTCCTCTGTCCATGGGATTTCCCAGTCAAGAATACTGCAGTGGGTTGCTATTCCCTTCTCCAGGGAATCTTCCCAACCCAGGGATTGAATCCACATCTCCTGTACTGGCAGGCAGATTCTTTACCCTCTAAGCCATCAAGGAAGCTCTCAGGGTGAAGGTGCTGCCAATCTGCCTCTAGAGAAGAAAGAACACACAAATGTCAACATCTTCACAAAGACGCTCTCTTGGGACCATGGGTTTACAGGCACCAAAGAGCCATCCATCCATCGGCAGCCGGATTTCTCTACCCAAAACATAGTAGCTCACTTCTTAAGGATGAAGCAAGTCTGGGACTGCTGCTCTCTGCTGTTTAATAACAGGAGAGGTGAAAGCCATGCTTAAGTCTTTTGCCAACTGGTAAGCAATACTGATCTTTCAGTACCCTTGCTTCTAAAGGAAGGGCTATGTGGGCTTCCCTGGTGGTCCAAGGGTTAAGAATACACCTTGCAATGCAAGAGACATTGCACTGGTTCAATCTCTGGTCTAGAAAGATCTCACATGCCTTGTGACAGCTAAGCCTGAGCGCCACAACTACTGTGACCGCTGCCTGGAGCCTGCAAGCCACAAATACTGAGCCCTTGCATCCTAAAGCCCAAGTGCTGCAACTGGAGAGGAGCTGCTGCTCAGAGCAAGCCAGAGAGCAGCAGTGAAGACTCAGCCTAGCCAAAAGTAAATAAATAATTTTTTAAAAAATAAAGAAGGAGCTAAGGATTTAGGAAATCCCTTTGCTCTAAAATCTGCAGGCTGGTGTGAAGACCATTAGTGGCAGAAAGGGAAGTTTAAGAATCTTCCCAACTGTATAAGGATAAAAATCTGGGGGAATCTTGAACAATACAAACTGGTTGCTTTTTCCTTGCATCATATTTATCTATGGCCCCTCCTGAGATTGGTGGGACTTAACATGTCATTCTTATAGGACAACTCCATGGTGGGCTCTTTGTCTTCATCAGGAGAATGTCCCAGGTTAAAACAAACAAGTGGTACATCTATATAGTGGAACACTACTCAGCCATTAAAAAGAATGAAATAACGCTGTTTGCAGCAACATGGATGGACCTAGAGAGTGTCATACTGAGTGAAGGAACTCAGACAGAAAGATACCACTTGTATGCATAATCTAAAAGGAAATGATACAGATAAAGTTACTTAAACAATAGAAACAGACTCACAGACTTAGAAAATGAATTTATGGTTATGGTGCAGGGCAGAAGGTGAGGGGAAGGGATAGTTAGGGAGTTTGGGATGGACATGTAAACACTGCTGTGTTTAAAATGGATAACCAGCAAGGGCCTACTGTATAGTATAGGAAACTCTGCTCAATGTTATGTGACAGCCTGGATGGGAGGAGAGTTTGGGGAAGAATGGATACATGTATATGTATGACTGAGTCCCTTTGCTATCCAACTGAAACTATCACAACATTGTTAATCAGCTATACTCCAATACAAAATTAAATAAAAAATAAAATAAAACAAATTTGAAAACATGAATTGAAAATCAATGGCAAGTACAAAATTAAAACACTCTGTCTCCTCCCAAATCTCATCCAGTCTTCCGTCCTAAGGGGCCTTAGGACCAAAGCCAGTGATTGGGGTTGGCAGCAAATATTTGCCAAGATGTTTTTGAGATCTACAAAATCAGAAGATATGAGTTAGTGGGCTGAATCCACTCTAGGTACAAGTTAATTAATAGTCTCACTGCATCCTCTATAATTATAAGTTTTGCCTCAAGTCTCAAATTTTTAAGTATTTAGAAGATATATTTAAGCAGTTTAGAGCATTACTGTTTAGCAGAGAAGAACTGTCTGCTAAACAGATTTATTTCTCACAGTTCTAGAGGCTAGAAGAGTCTGAGATCAGGGTGTAGCATGGTTGGGTGAGGGCCCTCTTCTGGGTCACACTCCTGTTTATGTCCTTGCATCATGGAAGGGATGAGAGAGGTCTCTGGGGTCTCTCTTTCTCTCTCTCTCATTTTTTGGATGAGATGACAGTTTATTTCAAGTGAGACATCATTAGTATTATCCCTAAAATATTAATTAGTAGCAATTGATGCTGTGAAAGATTGAGGGTAGGAGGAGAAGAGGGGGACAGAGAATGAGATGGTTGGATGGCATCACCAACTTAATGGCCTTGAGTGTGAGCAAACTCCGAGAAATAGTGAAGGACAGGGAAGCCTGGAGTGCTATAGTCCATGGGGTCGCAGAGTTGGATATAACTTAGCAGCTAAACAACAACAGCAAAAATACATATTTAACATTCTTTTCCCATCAGAAAATACTACTAAAAGGATGTTCATCATTTAGAAACCGAAATAGATTGTTGTAACTAAACACCTCCCAGAAGCCCCACCTCTTAATAGCATCAGTTTTGGGGATAGGTTTCAATGTGTGAATTTTAGGGAGACACAACACTCAGGACATATCAAGTGGATAAAATTTTAGTTTAGCAAATGCTCTTCCCGCCTTTCCATAGGAGTTTGCTTTCCCCCTCCACTGATGTTGATTATGGCCATACGATTTGCTTTGCCCAATGGAATTTGTGTGGATGTGGCTATGTGCCAGTACTAAGCAGAGCCTTCAGGTGGTATCTCATGTTTCCATTTTAATCACTTGCATCCCTGTTCTCTGCCATGAGAGCATTGAGTTCTAGATAGGAAATCATCCTTCCGTCTGGTCCTACAATGAGAATTCATATGGAGCAAAATTCTAAACCTATTCCCCAACTTGGAACAGAGCCATGAAAACCATTGCGCAGACCGGCGAACAAGAAAGAAATATTTGTAGTTGTAAGCCACTAAGAATCTGAGGTTGGGGCTTCCCTGGTGGTCCAGTGGTTAAGACACCTTGCTTCTACTGCAGGGAGCACAGATTCAATCCCTGGTCAGGGAACTAAGATCCAAAATGCTGTGCAGTGCAGCCAAGAAAAAATTTAAAATAATTTTTCTTTCTTTCTTTTTTTTTTTTTTAAGAAACTGGGATGTTCTTTGTTACGCAGCTCTACTGCTCCAAAAGCTAACTGATACATGGCCTAAATGAGCTGCCTCTTGGTCCCCAACTCTACCTATAACTGGTAAAGTTCCACTCATTGCTCTTTTACATACCAGCTTTCCCATAAGACTTCATCTGAATAGAAGAATTCTGCTGCTAAACACACAAAACACCAGCTGCATTTGATTACTTTTCTAAAAGTGTTCATCAACACGAGATTTTAATATTTTGTCATTTTAAAAATACACGTTTATGGTCATGTTTATTTTTCAATTCTCCTGCTGCAAAATAAGCAGTAAAATCAAGACTTGAACAAGCTAAAAGTTATAATTTTAAATAAATCTCTCATGTTTATGTTCTTATTTTTATTATTAATTTCCAGATGTGAAATTGGCAAAAACATTTAGATATCATTACAGCAAGGTAATTCATGATAGATTTCCTTTTAAATTACTCCCAGTTCAGATTATTTCAAAGGTCAACAAATTGTCATTTGGTCAAGAAGGGTTTTTTTGTTTTTTTTTTTACAGATTTGGAAAGCAGAGCAAGGGCTTAGAGACAACTCCAGGCTGGTCACATGCACAGCATGCAGTGGAGCCTCTCTGAAGGGGACAGTCCTGGCCTGGTCCTAGCCTCAGCAACCATGTGACCTGGCTAAACCCTGGCCTCCACGGCCTGCTCACCTTTCCCTCCCCTGCTCACAGTCAGTCTCACCAACAGATGCTGTGCATGGGTGCACTCATATGCAATGGACTTTTCCTACCAATCATTCCCCCCTCTTCAAAATTAATCTTTCTGTATCCTATGCCATCTGGGTGCTGAAGGGTAACCTGCAATCAAATCTTGTAAATACATTGAAATGATTGTCCCAGAACCACCAGGGCTTCCCTGGTGGTCCAGTAGTTAAAAGTCTGCCTTGCAACGCAAGGGACACTGGTTTGATCCCCGATCCCGGAAGATCCCATATGCCTTGGAACAAGTAAGTCCGTGCGCCACAACAATTGAGGCTGTGCTCTAGAGCCCAGGAGCTGCAACTACTGAAGCCCACACATCCTAGAGCCTGAGCTCTGCAATAAGAGATGCCACTGCAATGAGAAGCCTGAGCACTGCAACTGGAGAATAGCACCCACTTGCTGCAGCTAGAGAAAGCCTCCACAGCAACGAATACATAGCACAGCAAAAAAAAAAAAAAAAAAGTACATTGAGACCAAGGTTTTAAAGTGGGTGCCAGGTTAGAATGCTAAAGTTCTCAAGAGGCTAGCCTCTTAGAATTGTCCAGTGTTTTAGTCTAAAGAAACGAATAAGTGTTGTTCCAGACATCCTGGGAAGTCTGCTAAAGAGCTATTTTTAGAATTCTGCACCAGTTTAAAGACATTCAGTGAAGAGCATTGGTCCTGGTGGATTATCTGGAAGGCCATTCATTTCAGAGGACACATTCCACAGACAGTTTGCCCCTAAAATTGGTTTATTGGCTGTGCTGGGTCTTCACCCCGGCATGGGTCCCTCTCCTGTTGCAGCGAGCAGGGGCTACTGTCCAGGCTTGGTGCTCGGGCTTCTCAGTGTAGTGGCCCCTCTCGTTGTGGAACGTGGAACACGGGCTCTAGGGTGCACAGGCTTCAGTAGATGCTGCAACAGGCTCAGTAGTTGCAGCTCCCAGGCTCCAGGGCACAAGCTCAGTAGTTGTGGTGCCCGAGATTAGTTGCTCTGCATCATGTGGGATCTTCCCGGATTAGGGACCGAACCCATGTCTTCTGCATTGGCAGGTGGATTATTCACTTCTGAGCTACCAGGGAAGCCCCTCCAAAGATTTTGGCCTAAAAATTTTAACCAGTAATTTCCTCTAAAATGATCTCAGTTTTATCACCAGTGAAAGCAACAGATTGGATTAGATGTTCGTTGTTTTTTAAATCTTCCTACTCTACTTCCTTCCATACCTCACTTTTTAGCCTATTCTGTTATTAAGCATGTAAATTGTTTTTATTCTAAGATATGCTGAATATATAAATACACACAAAGGATGATTTAATAGTTCCTATGTATCCACCACTTATATTGAAAGGATGTAAACTTATTTCTTCACATTTAGTCTCTGTCACAACCCAATTTTGAAAATGTTAAAATATGAGAAAATTGCCCTTTTACAGAAAGGTATGGTACATTAAGAGGAAATCACACACACATTATAAACAATTATGAAAAGAACATTACATATGAAACCCCATGGAAGAGGGCCAAATCTATAATCAGGAAAAAAAATACTTGAGATGTTTTCATTGTTTACCATAGCACAAAGAAAATAAACTCTACAAAAGCAAAGGACTAATGAATGAGCTATGAGGAAAGGAAATAAAGGATTTGATTTGAACTAATCTTTAATTCCTTACCCTCTCATCTTCCCATTTGGAAAACCAAGCTATGTTGTTTAGTTGTTAAGTCCTGTCCAACTCTTGTGACCCCTGGACTGTAAGCCCGCTGGGCTTCTCTGTCCTTGAGATTTCCCAGGCAAGAATACTGAAGTGGGTTACCATTTCCTTCTCCAGGGGATCTTCCTGACCAAGGGATTGAACTTGCATCTCCTGTGTTGGCAGGCGGATTCTTTACCACTGAGCCACTGGGGAAGTCAGTCCAAACTATAAAGGAAAGAAAAATTCACTTAAAGTTGAAAAATAAGAAAGAGTACCATAACTGTAGAGACACATTGAGGACCTTCTTGACTGGCACTTTTTCCAGTCTTTTGAGAAATTCCAACCAGACTGTGGTTCAACCAATGTGAAGTGGCCAGTGTCCCCATCAGAACCCCCAAATTTTCTTTGTAACTGGGAGAGGAAAGGACTTGAGGGGTAGCCATTTGGCAGCAAATAAAGAGAGTGTCAACGTCATGAGTGACCTTACGGAGTAGATGAATGTGGGTAAACAGAGCTATGGACACGACTCTCCTTCCTGAAATCCAAGAAATGGGTCTGCTGTGTGAAATAGAGAGAAATGCCACAATTAGAGAAGGGGGCACTGTCACCACCCATTCTAGAAACCAGCCACCCCAAAGACATGAAAAAGGGCACCGCCATGAGGTCTCTCTATGCTAATAAGTCCCCTATTAGCTTCCCCAACCAGGCCTTTGTCTCCTTTGGATAAATAAGATGTGTTCTTTATGGTGGTATCCCATTTCTATCTTTGTGGGTATGTGTGATTTGGGGGATGGATTTACCCTTTCTGACCCTAGATATCCTTTCCATGTTTATTCATTTCATTTTCTTCAATTTCAATCTACTGACCTCTGTTGAGAGCCTTTTCTATCTATGGAAAGAAATAGTCTTTTACCAGTGGAAACATTAGTCATCCGGCCTCCTCATTGAAAAACTTTCTTCATGGGTGCACACTCATTCATTTCTGTAAGGATTGCTATCAGGGCTGTTGTTTGTAGCCATTATTTCTTTAAATTGAAGCATGATACTTTACAGCCTGTAATTTTAAGTAAAATGGAGGCCTAATGGATGGCTTACCACTTCACACTGCATTTCTAGCGATTTCATTTGCAAGCATATCAAATGCCCTGAGATGAATGAGTTTTGTCCTTCAATGGAAACTGGCAAAAGCAGGGCCGAGCTGACTTGCAGATAAATATTAACAATGACTGCTCAGAAGCAAAGGTCTAGAAATAAAGCTCAAATACTTGTCTTTACTAAAACACTTAAATTATGTAAAATTGAAAATCCATTCTTGTTTTTAAGTGAACACATTAATCTTCTAAGAAGTGAAAGAAGTTGTCATGAATTTAGGGAGAGAGAGTAATTTAGTCCTGACTTTCATCCTCCCTCCAGAACTAGATGAAGGAGTAGACCAGTCAACTGGTTCATAGAGCACTGATGCATAAATAGTACAAAAACCCACCACTGGGGCAGATAGACCCCTTGGGTAGCTGTAGTCACTGAAGGGTTTATGTTCAAGTCTTGATCATCGCCCCTTGAATGTGGGTGAAACCTGTGACTTGCCTCAAACTAATATAAAATAAAAGACTATGGTGGGTACTTCCTTGGTGGTCTTGTGGTTAAGACTTTGCTTTCCAATGCAGGGGTGCAGGTTCAATCAGGGTTCCCCTGGTCAGGGAACTAAGATACCACATGCCTCATGGCCAAAAAACCAAAAGGTAAAACAGAAGCAATATTATAACAAACTCAGTAAAGACATTAGAAAAAGAAAACTATGGTCAAAGTACCAAGATGTTAATATCTGTCATCACACAGATGTATATATGTATATATGTGTGTATATATGCATGCATGTGCAAATATATTCAAGAGTGACTCTCCACTGCCATTTTTTTTAATGAATGTGTTTCTATTTCTCTTATCATTTAAAAAGTGCAAACATTCTGTTGGACCATATAAATGGCTGAGCATCAAAGAACTTGATGCTTTCAAATTGTGGTGCTGGAGAAGACTCTTGAGAATCCCTTGGACAGCAAGGAGATCAAACCTGTCAATCCTAAAGGAAATCAACCCTGAATATTCATTAGAAAGACTGATGCCGAAACCCCAATACTTGGTCACCTGATGTGAAGAGCTGAGTCATTGGAAAAGACCCTGACACTAGGAAAGACTGAAGGCAGGAGGAGAAGGGGGCAACAGAGGATGAGTTGTTGGATAGCATCACCAGCTCAATGGACATGAATTTGAGCAAATTCCAGGAGACAGTGGAGGACCAAGAAGCCTGGTGCCCTGCAGTTCAAGGGGTCACAAGAATTGGACATGACTTACCAATTAAACCACAATACATTCTATAATTCAGCTACAGCCTTTACATCCAGGTGACTTCTTCATTGGATCTCAATTTCCTTTAATATAACAGATTCTTGTTCCTGAAGGCAGTTAGGCTTCCATCATTCTTTCTGTCTAGATAACATCCAAAGACAAGTCCAACAGGTACATGACTATGCACGCAATGGTCACATATAATCTGAAGTAAGTTCATCATGAACGCTGCAGCCTCAGAACCAACAATGATCCCACACCCAAGGGCAGTGGCCCCCAAGGCCATTTCTGAATAAGTGAGCTGCCATGATGTCAGGTGGGCTGTGGAGAGGGACCACATGATGAAGAACTTTGAGCAGCTTCTATAACCTAAAAAAGACTTGAGGCTGACAGCTAGCAAGAAAGCAGGGAGCTCAGTCCTATAGGAGATAAATTCTGCAACAACAAAAGGAGATTTGAACTGGATCTTTCCTAGGCAAGCCTCCAGTGAGACCCTAGTCTTGACCTACATGTGGCTTTCTACCTGAAAAGACTCTGAAGTAGAGAATCCCATTATGCTGTACCTGGATTCTAGCCTACAGAAAACTGTGAGGAGTGAATACATGCTGTTCAAGCTTCTAATATGTGGTCATTTGTGATGCAGCCATGGCAAACTAATGCAACCATGGAACAGGTGAAAATATTGGAGAAAATTGCATTTGCCAGAGTCTATTAAGGGGAGTAGCAAGTGTGGTTGGAATAACTAAACTCATGAGGCTTATAGATTCAGGATTAGAATCTTTGGAAGCAAGTGTGTTAATTGTCCTGTAAGGAGAGTAGGCCTAATTACTGCAGGGCCATTGTTTTTCTGAGGGGTTTATGCAGTTTTAAAGTCAGAACTAAATGACTCAGAACAGTGGAGAAGACCTTCCTGGTTGCCCATTGTCCACAGAATCCTCTCCCTTTCCCCTGCAGCACTGTGTTGTTGTTGTTCAGTGACTAAGTCGTGTCAGACTCTTTGCAACCCCATGGACTGTAGCCAGGCTCCTCTGTCCATGGAATTCTCCAGCCAAGAAAACTGGAGTGGTTTGCCATTCCTTTCTTCAAGGGATCTTCTCGACCCAGGGATTGAACCCTGGTCTCCTGCCTTGCAGGCAGATTCTTTACTGTCTGAGCCACCAGGGAAGCCCTATTAATCTTTATACACACATGCAAATACTTTCTTAGTGATTGCTTAGTTGAATTGCAGAGTTAGTCTGTTCAGTTCAGTTCAGTTGCTCAGTCGTGGCTGACTCTTTGCAACCCCATGGACTGCAGTACACCAGGCTTCCCTGTCCATCACCAACTCTCGAAGCCTACTCAAACTCACGTCCATTGAGTTTATCTCATCCACTGTCATCCCCTTCTCCTCCTGACTTCAATCTTTCCCAGCATCAGGGTCTTTTCCAGCGAGTTAGTTCTTTGCATCAAGTGGCCAAAATATTGATTTCAGCTTCAGCATCAGTCCTTCCAATGAATACTCAGGACTGATTTCCTTTAGTGGGATGGACTGGTTGGATCTCCTTGAAATCCAAGGGACTCTCAAGAGTTCTCCAACATCACAGTTCAAAAGCATCAACTCTTCGGTGATCAGCTTTCTTTACAGTCCAACTCTCACAGCCATACACGACTACTCGAAAAACCATATCTTTGACTAGACAAACTTTTGTTGGCAAAATAGTGTCTCTGCTTCTTAATATACTATATAGACTGGTCATAGCTTTTCTTCCAAGGAGCAAGCGTCTTTTAATTTTATGGCTGCAGTCACCATCTGCAGTGATTTTGGAGACCCCAAAAATAAAGTCTCTCACTGTTTCCTTTTTTTCCCCATGTATTTGCCATGAAGTGATGGAACTGGATGCCATGATCTTAGTTTTCTGAATGTTGAGTTTTAAGCCAACTTTTTCACTCTCCTCTTTCACTTTCATCAAGAGGCTCTTTAGTTCTTCACTTTCTGCCATAAGGGTGATGTCATCTGCATATCTGAAGTTATTGATATTTCTCCCGACAATCTTGATTCCAGGTTGTGCTTCATCCAGCCTGGCATTTTGCATGATGTACTCTGCATATAAGTTAAATAAGCAGGGTGAAAATATACAGCTTTCCCGATTTGGAACCAGTCAGCTGTTCATGTCCAGTTCTAACTGTTGCTTCTTTACCTGCATACAGATTTCTCAGGAGGCAGGTCACATGGTCTGGCATTCCCTACAGAGTCAACAGGGTCCAGAATTTGCCCCAACTGCACATGCACACAGCTACAGTCCCATACAGTTTCTTTGTATTTTGGTGCTCTAGGAGAAGTGTATCCAGGTGCAAACTTTGTAGCAAAGGGTCCCAGGTTCCAGGCTGTCTCATTCCCCATGAGAGACTCTACATCATTGTTCTTAAAGGGTAAGGGGCCAAAGTTCTCTTCTGAAGTTTCTTTCTGCTGGTCAGGAGCTGAAGATCCTAACCTACCCAGAGGTGTAAAAGTCCCTAGTTGACTTTTCCAAGGGCCTGTAGGGACCTGGGCCACTTTCCACTGGGATGGGCTGAATTTCTTGAGCCACTGTGAGCCTTACTTCAAATTTGCTATTGCATTTGGTTTGGTAACATTTTGTTTAGACTATTTATAGTTGTAAGGGAAATGATTTACAATCTTCCTTTTTTAGTTATCCTTCTCTGGTTTTGTTACAAGGGTTTTGCTAGGTAAGTAAAATCAACTGGGGCAGATATCCATTGTTTTCTCTGCTCTGAAATACCTTATGTTACATAGGAATTTTCTGTACCTAGAATGTTTTCTAAAACTTGCTGGTCAAATTTTATGACCTAGTGCCTTTGGACTGAATATTTAAAATGGGGACAAAGTCTTTATCCCACAAGTATGGATTAAAAACATTTAGAAATATCAAACAGGCAATGGATGTGTGGACATGGAGAGGGGAATAGAGGGGTGGGATGAATTGGGAGGTTAGATTTGACATAAATACACTCCTACACTACTGTGTGTAGAACTGCAGCTAGTGGGAAGCTTCTGTATAGCGCAGGGAGCTCAGCCTCGTGCTCTGTGATGCCTAGAGGGATGGTACCGGGGTGGGGTAGGAGGAAGGCTCAAGAGGGAGGAGACATGTCTATGCTTATGAATGATTAACATTGTAGAGCAGAAACTAACACAGCACTGTAAAGCAATTATTCTCCGAT
Organism: Odocoileus virginianus; assembly: GCF_023699985.2. NCBI lineage: Eukaryota > Metazoa > Chordata > Mammalia > Artiodactyla > Cervidae > Odocoileus > Odocoileus virginianus. The sequence goes on from NC_069689.1 coordinate 58,406,469, forward strand.
TAAAAAAAGTTAACTGTAAGAAAAAAAGAAATAGCAAACTAAATTGGTACCCACCCCAACACACTCACACATGTAACTATAATTTGTCAAGAAAACCATATATAATATCTTCCCAGTTTGGACCAGTTAGAAGGAAGTGGAGAAGAAACTTCATAAAATTCACCATGAAGGAAAAAAAACAGGAAGACTCTAAGAGAAAAAGCTGAAGTGGGCTCACCACAAAGATTTTCTGACAGCACTGACCTCTTTTAATCACGATAACACAGAACTTCTGTTCAGGTGGATTGCAATACAACTCAACTTCTTAGGTTGACATTTAGACCTTTTCAGCATGACTGACCTTGTCATAAAAAATTTCACTTCCCAGAGGACTTACACATTAAGGTATCATTTTACTTTGCAAATATGCAGAGAGTTTAGCACAGGATCTGGTTCATGGTAGATATTCAATAAAAGTGAGTTTGCTTCTCCCAGACCCATAAAAAAATTTCATTTCATCTAAACATATTCACTTCTCTTCTCATAGAAAGAAAGGTAGCAGGTAATGATGTTACTTAATTTAGTAGCTGGAAATGAATGCCAGCTGCATGAACTTCAGATGCAATCAGAATTGCAGGGTCTCAACGCAATCTGGACATAAAAAAATAAAAAAATTTTGTAAAGGCACAGTATATCCAGTCAGCCAAACCTCATCCTTGGAGAGGGTTGACTTTTCAGTCAACTTCCATATGGATCTGAAACTTCCAAACCTTGACTTCTGGCAGTTTAGAGTCCCAAGATGTGTAGAATTGGGCAAGAATGACTAACCCTGGGGTTTCAAAAGTAATTAATGAATTCATCTTCCACTTGCAAGTATGTCAGATTTGGCCTCTAGTTCAGAACAATTTTTACTATATCACACATAAAATTATTTGCTTTGTTTTTTATAGATCATTCCATACATTCTTTCCATGTTTGGACACAATTTACTGGCTCTAATAAAGGGAGAGCTTTGTATTTCATTTTAATTCTGTAACTCACAGAGCCATTGTTTTAAGGATGGCTAGGTTAGCAAGGCTTCCCAGGTTGTGCTAGTGGTAAAGCACCCATCTGCCAATGCAGAAGACAATAGAGATGTGGGTTCGATCCCTGGGTAATAAAGATCCCCTGGAGAAGGGCGTGACAACCCTCTCCAGTATTCTTGCCTGGAAAATCCCATGGACAGATAAGCCTGGCGGGCTACAGTCCTTGAGGTCCCAAAGAATCAAACAAGACTGAGTGACTTAGCACACACACTCACTGGTTGACATCAGCAGCCAGAGACTGGGGTTCAACATCTGTTGAATGTGAACATATTTTAGATGGTTTTAATATAGCTAGATATTTGATATCAAATGGAAACACTTTGATCAGAATCCCTGCCTAAAGCTATAGATAGCTACAGTAAAACATGTTGTCTTGTGAACTCTTCATTGGAAATTATATATATGTGGCAGACACCTCTCATTGTCTACCCTGTTTCCACTCTTTCTCTTTTTTATCTCACTAGCAGAGTGTTAGCTTTGAGATATCCCCAGATAAAATATTCATATTTTCAGTTGGCACTGAAGCATAGAAATGACTATGGGATAGAATTATGAACAATGAGATAAAAATAGAAGTCAGCTAAGGATTTATGTATGATTAGTGCTTTTGTTTTCTTCTTTTTCTTTTCATTTTGTTTCTGTTTCTCTTCCCTCTTGTTGTTGTTGTTCAGTTGCTAAGTCAGGTCCAACTCTTTGCAATCCCATGGGTTGCAGTATGCCTGGCTTCCCTGTCCTACACTATCTCCTGGACTTCGCTCAAATTCATGTCCATTGAGTCGATGATGCCATCCAACCACCTTGTCCTCTGAGACCCTCTTCTCCTCTGCCCTCAATTCTTCTAAGCATCAGGGTTTTTTTCCAGTGAGTCATCTCTTCATATCAGGTGACTAAAGTATTGGAGTTTCAGTGCCAGCATCAGTCCTTCCAATGAATATTCAGGACGGATTTCCTTTATGATTGACTGGTTTGATCTCCTTGCCAGTCCAAGGGACTCAAAAGAGTCCTCCAGCACCACAATTTGAAAGCATCAGTTCTTTGGGGCTAGTCCAACTCTCACACCCATAAATGACTACTGCAAAAACCATAGCATTTATTTATTTTCCTGCCTATAACATAGTATCCAGGCTAGAGTTGGAGCAGCTCTCTTTGAATCATGAGGTAACACATATTAAGATAAAAACATGTACTAAAGATGATGGAGTGGGCAGAGAGATGGTTCCTGAAATGTTGATTGCTGCATAGAACTACTTATTATATGAGAAAAATAACTCCTTATTTGCCTAAGCCACAATAGTTATTATTATTTACAGTTGTATATAATCTAGATTGGTGTTACATAGACTTCCTGAAATTTCTTTCTCTTAAATTTTAATGATCATATCTCTATTTTAACTCTTGGATGGGAGAGTTGCATTCATTTGATGTAGAGAAAAACTTTCAGAGTTAGTGATCCCCATCTTATATGTGTGGTCATTTGGAAAAGAATATATAGGCATATATAACCCATGGAAAGGGAAAGTCTAGGTGGCTCCCAGGTTCCCAATTGTAGGTTTTTATGTTAAAGATATACTGATTGCACAGATGCATGTGTCTGAAAGGTCTGGGGATTCCCAGAGACATCAGAGCATCACCTCTCAAGATTCAATGGCTTCCATCTCCCAGAGGAGGATCCGACAGGTTCAAGAATGCCTCAGGATTAAAGAATTACTGAAGGTATGCTTGGAATAGTCAGGATGGCCAATATAGCACACCATTCAATAGAGAATGATTCCAGTAGAATCTGGATATAGAATTTGTCCAGATAAGAAGCTCATGGATCTGGTTATCCATGCTGTACCCCTGACTTTGCTGAGGTTTCACTTTTCTATTGCTCCCATGTAGAGGTGGGGGATGTCCTGCCCTCACTGAGGATTATTGGTTCTAACACTGAGATCTAAACAAGTTCATCTTTTATTGATATAAATGGGACTAGAATTAATGACCAACTAATAAGCAGACTGGGCTTCCCTGGTGGCTCAGTGGTTAAGAATCCACCTATTAATGCAAGAGATGTGGGTTTAATCCCTGCATCAGGAAGATCACCTGGAGGAGGAAATGGCAACCCACTCCAATATTCTTCCCTGGAAAATCCTGTGGACAGAGGATCCTGGCAGGCCATAGTCCATGGGGTTGCAGAGAGTCAGATGTGACTTAGCAACTGAACGACAATGACAAGGATGAGCAGATTAAGTCTTAATAATTTAGGGCCACACTTCTTTTCATATTGATGTTGAGGAAGGTTAAAATAGTCAATTATTTTTTGTTTTCTTTTAACTTCAAAAGTAATAAAGAGTACTGCAACTCAACCAACCTTCTTGTGAATATAGTATACCTCTTCTAATTCCTCCTACTTCAAATACCAGAAACTCAGTTTATTTCCTAGAAGATGATCAGGGTCTCTCACTCTTATTCTTCCTACTTCTGTAATTGAGTCCTTCCTTGTTTGTCACTTCCTCCATTTAAACAGAGTGTGTACAGACCTAGAAGAAAGGAAGTAGCCCATGAAGTCCAACCACTCAGTCCTGGAGTTGAGTAAGGAATTGAAGAAAGCAGTATCAGCAGATAGCCCTGATTCATAATCGTCTGCACCTTCTCAGCTCATCCATTTCCATGGAAAAGTAAAAGCTGTTTAGGAAAACAACTTTGAGGGACAAGAGGAATGTTGACATCATGAGTCATAGCTTCATCTTAACCATGTGGCTTTAATAGAACTCCTGTGACAAACATTTCCAAATAGTTTACCAAAGGGGAAAAAAAAACTGCACCCACTAAAAACAGCTTTGTTTTGATCAGTTGTGTTAAAATATTTAGAGAAAGTCAAAGATGTTTGGAGCCCATAGAACTTTTGACTGAAGCCAAGCATTTCAGGTGGAAGGCCAAGGAGGAAGTGAGTCAAGGTCACATTGGAAATGGTCTTGTGTCTCCAGTTGGGTGAGCCTTGGAAGATGAGGAAAGAGGCATGGGAGTCCAGAACACTTGGGATCAAATCTACTAAGCTTTTTGCAGAGAAGGTTGTGGGAAGACTTCATAGCAGAACTCTCTCTAGAGAGATAAAAAAAAAAAGTGCCAGAGATAAAATGATGAAGAATGGCCTCTGTGAGAGTCACCAAGACAAGAAAAAGTCTAGAGGGTGGAGGACTTCCTTGGTGGTTCAGTGGCTAAGACTTTGTACTCCAATACCAGGGGTCCTGGTTCAATCCCTGGTCAGGGAACCAAGCTCCCATGTGCCACAACTAAGACCCAGCAAAGCCAAATAAATAATTTTTTGAAATTTATTAAAAAAAAAAAAACCTACCCTGCAGGTTGGGTAGATGGAGACAGCAGGGAAGGCTGGGCCAGCAATGCTGAGTTTCAGCCAACTGGCCACTTAACCTTTGGGGGAATGTAGCTGGTGTGCAAGTTCATTGCTCAAGGAGGCAGACAAGGTGCTAAACACATACATTTTGAGGCCAGAGAAGTGAAACAGACCTTCTAGAGACACAAATAGAGCCAACATGTGAGACCAAGTACAAGACAGAGAATAAGGTTACACACAGTAGTGTGTATATGTCAATCCTAATTACCCAATTTGTCCCACCCTTCCCTTTCCCCCATCATGTACAGATGTGAGAGTTGAACCATAAAGAAGGCTGGGAACCAAAGAATTGGTGCTTTCAAAATGTGGTTCTGGAAAAGGCTCTTGAGAGTTCCTTGGACAGCAAGGAGGCCAAACCTGTCAATCCTAAAGGAAATCAACCCTGAATATTCATTGGAAGGACTGATGTTGAAGCTGACACTCCAAAACTTTGGCCATCTGAGGAGAAGAGCTGACTCAATGGAAAAGACCCTGATGCTGGGAAAGATTGAAGGCAGGAGGAGAAGGGGACAACAGAGGATGAAATGGATGGATGGCATCACTGACTCAATGGACATGAATTTGAGCAAACTCTGGGAGATGGTGATAGACAGGGAAGCCTGGCATGCTGCAGTCCATGGGGTCACAAAGAGTCAGATACAACTGAGTGACTGAACAATAACCACAGGTCCATTCTCTGCATCTACATCTCTATTCCTGCCTTGGAAAGTAGGTAGTTAGTGGGAACATTCTATAAAGCACAGGGAGCTCAGCTTGGTGCTCTGTGATGACTTAGAGGGGTGGGATGGGGGTGAAATGGGAGGGATGCTCAAGAGGGAGGGGATATATGTATACAAAGGGTTGATTTGGGCTTCCCTTGTACCTCAGCTGGTAAAGAATCTGCCTGCAATGCAGGAGACCTGGATTCAATGCCTGGGTTTGGGAAGATACCTTGGAGAAGGGAATGACTACCCACTCCAGTATTCTGGCCTGGAGAATTCCATGGACTGTATATCCATGGGGCACAAAGAGTCAGACATGACTGAGCAACTTTCACTTTTCATGGTTGATTCACTTCATTGTACAACAGAAACTAACAGAACACTGTAAAGCGATTGTTGTTCAGTCGCTGAGTCATGTCTGATTCTTTGGACCCCATGTAAAGCAATTATATTTCAATTGAAAAAAAAAAGAATAGGGTTAGAGTAAACCAGGAATTGTCCAGCTTTATTTTTGTCAAGGACCAGACTGTCCACAGTTTGGGCTGTGTAAGCCCATGAAGTCTTTATTACCATGAGTCAACTCAGCCATTGCGGTATAAAACCATCCAATAGTTTTTTTAGAACTCAGCTACTCTCATTTGTTGATTATTGTCTATGGCACTTCAATTTAAATTTCAAACAATCCTATACCCCTAACCATTAAAAGTATAAAAACTCTTTTTGGCTCAAGGGCTGCAAAAAAAAACAACAACAACAACAACAACAAATGGTGGGCTGGGATCACATTTTGCTGATTACTGTGTCAAATGCCATGACCAACCTAGACAGCATATTAAAATGCAGAGACATTACTTTGCCAACAAAGGTTCATCTAGTCAAAGGTTTTTTATAGTTGTCATGTACAGATGTGAGAGTTGGGCTATAAAGAAAGCTGAGCACTGAAGAATTGATGCTTTTGAACTGTGGTGTTGGAGAAGACTCTTAAGAGTCTCTTGGACCACAAGGAGATCCAACCAGTCCATCCTAAAGGAAATCAGTCCTTAACATTCATGGAAGGACTGATACTAAAACTGAAACTCCAATACTTTGGCCACATGATGCGAAGAATTGACTCATTGGAAAAGACCCTGATGCTGGGAAAGATTGAAGATGGGAGGGGAATGGGATGACAGAGGATGAGACGGTTGAATGGCATCACCGACTCGATGGACATGAATTTGAATAAGCTCCGGGAGTTGGTGATGGACAGGAAAGACCGGCGTGCTGCAGTCCATGGGGTTGCAGAGTCAGACGCGACTGAGCGACTGAACTGAACTGAGTGTTAAACGGACAAAGGGGCCTGAGGGGGCAGTGAAGGGAGTGGAGCGCAGTGCAAAGGGCAGAAGGAAATGTGTCAGGTGTGTCACATAAGGACATTCAATTCAGGTAGCAATGCATCTTAGTGGCTGGACTACTCATAGCACTTTTGTCCTTGAACAGAAGCATCTTTCTCAATTTTATAAGCATAGAGTTACATGTAAATATTTTATTTCTCTCTGGAAAAGAAGAAACTACTAAACAAAAATAGATGAGACTTCTCTGAAACTCCAGTGGTTAAAACATCACCTTCTGACACAAGAGGTGCAAGTTTGATCTCTGGTCGGGAAACTAAGATTCCACATGCCCTGAAACCAAAACATAAAAGAGAAGCCATATTGTAATGGATTCAGTAAAGACTTTAAAAATGGGAGTGCAAAGATGGTGGAAGAGTAGGTGGACATGGAGTACACCTCTTTCCGTGGATACATCAGGAATACACTTTCAGACAAAAAGTACATGCAGAACACCAACTGAGAGCGGACAGGAGTAACTGACCAGCGGAAGACAATATATAGAACCACGCAAAACTCGGTAGGACGAAGGAACGAGGGGGGAAAACAGGAGTGTTAGTAGGACTGGACCTGCCCTTGGCGGGTGGGGGAACTAAAGCAGTGGTCTGAACCCCACATTAGGGCAACTGTCTGAGCCAGAGGAGAAACATTTGAGGCTGAGAGTGAAGCAGCTGATCTGTGGCAGCCTAAATGGAATGAGAATCACACAGACAACCCTTGCTGCAGCCATACATACCCCAGACAGGAATACAGGTTCCCTAGAAGGTGCAGCAGCTGGGAGCTGCGGTTTAGGGATTGTGGAGCAAACCCAGGGTGAGGGCTGCTATTGACTGCAGAGAGACAGATTGAGGGGATGTAAGAGAAGAGATTGTCATGGGAAATGCATGTGGAGGAAAGCCAGGCAGCCATGGAAGCAAGATGATACTGCTGAGTCACATGTAGGGGGTGGAGCCATCACTGTAGCCTCTCTATCCCCACACGCCAGCATCAGCAGCTGAACAATAGAGAGGCTGGCCCATCAAACGCCTGGCCTGATGCACTGAACTACAGGGTAGGACCCCACCCAGAGTGCGCCTTTAAGTGCCTGATGTGCTGATCTACAGAGTAGGACCCCAGCCAGGGGGCCCTTCTATGTGCCTGATGCACCGAACAACACACAGAGAAGGACCCAGGCAAGGGAGTCCTCTAAGTACCTAAACAGTGGGAACTACAGAGAAAGACTGGCCAAAGAGGCCTTCTGATCTCCAGCTACAAGAGGCTTGAGAAAAGACTCTGATAGGGCCATAACTCCTGCAGTGGAGGCAGTCCGTGTCCCTGCACACTTGGCACCGCCAGCATCCCCGCAAGCCAAGCAGCTGTACTACCTCTACTCTCAACCCTCACTGGGACAGAGCTACCACAGGCAAAAAACGTCTTGCATCTATGCACACAGGGTCACTTTGGTCATGTCCAACTCTTTGTGACCCTGTGGCCTGTGGCCTGCCAGGCTTCTCTGTCAGCGGGAGATTCTCCAAGCAAGAATAGTGGGAGTATTGGCCAATACTGGTTGCCATACCCTTCTCAGTTCAGTTCAGTCACTCAGTCATGTCCGACTCTTTGCAACCCCATGAACTGCAGCATGCCAGGCCTCCCTGTCCATCACCAACTCCCAGAGTCCACACAAACCCATGTCCATTGAGTTTGTGATGCCATCTAACCATCTCATCCTCTGTCATCCCCTTTCTCCTTCTGTCCTCAATCTTTCCCAGCATCAGGATCTTTTCAAGGGAGTCAGTTCTTCCCATCAGGTGGCCAAAGTATTGGAGTTTCAGGTTCAACATCAGTCCTTTCAATGAACACCCAGGACTGACCTCCTTTAGGATGGACTGGTTGGATCTCCTTGCAGTCCAAGGGACTCTCAAGAGTCTTCTCCAACACCACAGTTCAAAAGCATCAATTCTTTGACACTGAACTTTCTTTACAGTCCAACTCTCACATCCATACATGACCACTGGAAAAGCCATAGCCTTTAATAGACAAACATTTTTTGGAAAAGTAATGTCTCTGCTTTTTAATATGCTGTCTAGGTTGGTCATAACTTTCCTGCCAAGGAGTAAGTGTCTTTTAATTTCATGGCTGCAATCACCATCTGCAGTGATCTTGGAGCCCAGAAAAATAAAGTCAGCCAGTTTCCACTGTTTCCCCATCTATCTGGCATGAAGTGATTGAACTGGATGCCATGATCTTAGTTTTCTGAATGTTAAGCTTTAAGCCAACTTTTTCACTCTCCTCTTTCACTTTCATCAAGAGGCTTTTAAGTTCCTCTTCACTTTCTGCCATAAGGGTGGTGTCATCTGCATATCTGAGGTTATTGATATTTTCCCCAGCAATCTTGATTCCAGCTTGTGCTTCATCCAGCCCAGCGTTTCTCATGATGTACTCTGCATATAAGTTAAATAAGCAGGCTGACAATACCCTTCTAGAGCACTGGATTTCCTGCTGCCCTAGCCACCAACTCCCCTGAGTACCTGGTGCTGCCAGAACCCCTGCAACCCAAGCAGTTGCACCACCTCCACACCTGGCCCTCACTGGGGCAGACCCAAGTCCTCCAGGGCAGCCTCAGGAGCAAACCCCAGTGGATGATCCACATGCAGACGTGGAAATAAAACCACAATTGAAACCCAGGGGCAGTGTGGCTAGGGAAGAAAACCCAAAACCTTCTCACCAGCTGTACAAGCTGCAGATTCAATCCACATGATCAGAGAGGCAGACTCTGGGTCTATGGAATAAATAAAAGGTCATTGAGAGCTCCCACAAAAGAAAACACACTAGTTCTGATAGCCATGGACATTGCAGGCAAGAATACATAAGAGTAGGAACGGACTAGAATCTGAGCTGCCCCCACAGCGGGTCCAGAGACCAGCACAGTGTTGGAGGGCATCCCAGGGAGGTGAGGTGGACGGTGACTCCCAGCGAGGGAAAGGACTCTGACAGCAGTGACTCAAGAAAAACATTTATTATTCACATGTTTTGACTTGTTCTGTAGATTCTTTTGGATTTTTTTCTTTTTTTTTTCCTTCCTCCCCAACCCCTCTGTTGTAGTTGTTGATTTTATTTGCACTATGAAGTCTAATTATGCTTTTTAGCTTTTTTTTTTTTTCCTATCTCAGTCAAATTTTTTATTGTTGTTATAAACCTCTGCCTCTTGGTTGGGCTTTTGCTGTTCTGTGGAGTTTGCCTTTTTTTTTCCTTCTTCCTTTTTTTTTTTTTTTTTCTTTTTAATTTTTTAAAATCTATTATTTTTTTTCTACAATTATTCCTTTGTTTGCTTTTCCTACTATTTTTTCCCCTTGTAGTTAATCTTTAATGTATATAAATCTTCTTCATCTACCTCTATTTAACTTTGCATATCTATTGTTTCTTTATTCTCTTTCTTTCCTTTCCTCTCAACATATTTGGTAGTTTTGTTTTCATTGCTTTATTCCCCACTTGGCACCTTGCTTTAGTTTTTTTTTTTTTTTCACTTTGTGCTTTTCTTAATTGGTAGATATAATTTGATTTCCTTTGTTTGCTGGGCCAACCTACTGTACTTTATTTTTGTTGGACTGTTTTGATTTTGCTTATGGGTATATATGTATATGTGTATATTCCATTTTTTAATTATTATTTGCTCATTTTGTAACTGCCATTTGTGTGGGGTTCATCTTTGGTTTCCTGTTTGGGGATAGTTTTAATCTCACTTAATGTCATAACAAACCACTTGTGGAATCTTCATTCCTGACCAGAGATCAAGCCCTGAGCCTTTGGAGTGGGAGCACTGGCTCCAAGACCCTAGACTACCAGAGAACTAACCCTAGGGAGTATCAAACAGTGAGAACTCCCACAAAAGAAACCGCTTGAATATAAGACCCAGCATCATCCAACCACCAGTAGCACCCTGTGCAGGACACTTCATCTAAACAACAAAACAAAAATACAAATCCAATCATCAGCAGATCACCTCACTCAGCCTTGTCCATCAGAAGAAAAACAAACAAACAAACAAAAAACCTCAGCACAAATCTCACCCTATATGAAGCTTACAAAAACTGATGGACCAACTTTAGGAGGGCAGAAACCAAAAGGATGAAAGAATTCAAACTTGAAGCCTGGGAAAATGAGACCTCAAACACAATAAGTTTAAAAAAAATGAAAAGGCAGAGAAATACTACTCAAATGAAGGAACAAACTAGAAACACAGAAGTCCAAATAAATGAAGGGGAAATAGGCAAACTATCTGAAAAAGATTTCAGAATAATAATAGTAAAGGTAATCAAAAACCTTGAAAATAGAATGGAGAAAATGCAAGAATCAATTAACAAAGACCTAGGAGAATTAAAGAATAAACATACAGAGACAAACAACACAATTACTGAAATTAAAAATACTCTAGAAGGAATCGATAGCAGAATGTCTGAAGCAGAAGAATGAATCAGTGAGCTGGAAGATAAAATGGTGGAAATAACTTCTGAAGAGTGGAATAAAGTGAAAAGAATGAAAAGAACTGAGGATAGTCTCAGAGACCTCTGGGACAATATCAAACACACCAACATTTGAATTATAAGTGTCCCAGAAGAAGAAGAGAAAAAAAAAGAGTAAGAAAAATTTTTGAAGAGATTATAGTTGAAAATTTTCCCAACATGGAAAAGGAAATAGTCAATCAAGTTCAAGAGGTGCAAAGAGTTCCATACATGATAAACCCAAGGAGAAACACACCAAGATGTATATTAACAAAACTAACAAAGACTAAACACAAAGAAAGACTATTAAAAGCAACAAGGAAAAAGCAACAAGTAACACACACAAGGGAAACACTTGTCTAACAACTGATCTTTCAGCATTAAGTCTGCAGGCCAGAAGGGAATGGCAGCATATATTCAAAGTACTGCAAGGGGAAAATCTACAACCAAGATTACTGTACCTGACAAGGATCTCATTCAAAATTGATGGAGAAATAAAAAGTTTTTCAGACAAGCAAAATTTAAGAGAATTCAGTACCACCAAACCAGCTTTACAACAAATGTTAAAGGGACTTATATAGTCAAGAAATACAAGAGAAGAAAAAGACCTACAAAATCAACCCTAAACAATTAAGAAAATGGCAATAGGAACATATATATCAATAATTACTTTAAGTGAAAATGGAATAAGTCCTCCAACCTAAAGACTCAGACTGGTTGAATGGAGACAAAATCAAGACCCATATATATACTGTCTACAAGAAACCCACTTCAGACATAAAGACACATATAGACTGAAAGTGAGAGGATGGAAAAATATATTCCATGCAAACAGGAAGCACAAGAAAGCTGGAGTAGCAATCCTCATGTCAGAAAAAATAGACCTTAAAATAAAGAATATTACAAGAGATAAGGAAGGACACTAGGTAATGATCAAGGGATCAATCCAAGAGGAAGACGTAACAATTGTAAATATCTATGCACCCAACATAGGATCACCTCAACACATAAGGCAAACACTAACAGATGTAAAAGGAGAAATTGACAGTAACACAATGATAGTAGGAGACTTTAACATCCCACTCACACCAATGGACAGATCATCAAAACAGAAAATTAGTAAGGAGACACAGTCTTAAGTGATACATTAGATGAGATAGATCTTATTGATATCTTTGGGACAGTCCATCCAAATGTAGAATACACCTTCTTCTCAAGTGCGCATGAAACATTCTCCAGTGTAAACTACATCTTAGGTTAAAATCAAACCTCAGCAAATTTAAGAAAATTGAAATTGTGTCAAGCATCTTCTCTGACTACAGCACTGAGACTAGGTATCAATTACAAGAAAAAAAACTGTAAGAAACACAAACAAATGGAGTTTAAACAATACGTTTCCAAATAACCAACAGGTCACTTGAAGAAATCCAAAGGGAAATTAAAAAATTTGTAGAAAAAAATGACAATGAAAACATGACAACTCAAAACCGATGAGATGCAGCAAAAGCAGTTCTAAGAGGAAAGTTTATAGCAATACAACCCTACCTCAATAAACAAGAAAAACATCAAATAGACAACCTAACTTTACACCTAAAACAACCAGAAAAAGAAGAACAGAAAAAAACAAAATTAGTAGAAGGAAAGAAATCATAAAGATCCAAGCAGAAGTAAATGAAAAAGAAATGAAAGAAACAATAGTAAAGATTAATAAAACTAAAAGATGGTTCTTTGAGAAGATAAACAAAATTGACAAACCTTTAGCCAGACTCACCAAGAAAAAAGAGAGAAGAATCAAATCAACAAAATAAGAAATGAAAAAGGAGAGGGTACAGCAGAGGTTACAACAGAAAATACAAAAGATTATAAGAGACTATTATGAAGAACTATATGGCGATAAAATGGATAACCTGGAAGAAATGGAGAGATTCTTAGAAAAGTTCAATCTTCCAAGACTGAACTAGGAAGAAATAGAAATTATGAACAACCCAATTACAAGCACTGAAATTGAAGCCATGATCAAAAATCTCTCAAAAAGCAAAAGCCCAAACCAGATGGCTTCACAGGAGAATTCTATCAAATATTTAGAGAAGAGCTAATGCCTATTCTTCTAAAACTCTTTCAAAAAATTGCAGGGAGAAGAACACTTTCAAACTCATTCTATGAGGCCACCATCATCCTGATACCAAAACCAGACAAAGACAACACAAGAAAAAGAAAACTACAGGCAAGTATCACTGATGAACATAGATGCAAAAATCCTCAACAAAATTTTAGCAAACAGAATTCAGCAACACATCAAAAACCTCATACACCATGATCAAGTTGGATTTATTCCAGGGATGCAAGGATTCTTCAATATATGCAAATAAATCAATGTGATATACCATATTAACAAATTAAAAGATAAAAATCATATGATAATCTCAATAGATGCAGAAAAAGCCTTTGACAAAATTCAGCACCCATTTATGATTAAAACTTCAAAAAATGGGCATGGAAGGAACCTACCTCAACATAGTAAAGGCCATATATGATAAGCCTACAGCAAACTTCATTCTCAATGGTGAAAAACTGAAAGCATTCCCCCTAAGATCAAGAACAAGACAAGAGTGTTCCCTTTCACCACTATTATTCAACATAGTTTTGAAAATTCTAGCTACAGCAATCAGAGAAGAAAAATAAATAAAAGGAATCCAGATATGAAAAGAAGTAAAGCTCTCATTGTTTGCAGATGGCATGATATTATACAAAGAAAACCCTAAAGATAGTATCAGAAAATTACTAGAGCAAATCAGTGAATTTAGCAAAGTTGCAGCATACAAAATCAATACATAGAAATCGCTTGCATTTTCATATATGAAAAATGAAAAATCAGAAAGAGAAATTAAGGAACCAATCCCATTCACTATTGCAACAAAAAGAATAAAATAACTAGGAATAAACTTACCTAAAGAGACAAAAGAACTGTACACAGAAAATTATAAGACACTGATGAAAGAAATCAAAGATGGCAAACAGATGGAGAGATATTCCATGTTCCTGGGTAGGAAGAATCAATACTGTGAAAATGACTATACTACCAAATGCAATCTACAGATTCAGTGCAATCCCTATCAAATTACCAATTGTATTTTTCACAGAACAAGAACAAAAAATTTCACAATTCACATGGAAACACAAAAGACCCTGAGTAGCCAAAGAAGTCTTGAGAAAGAAGAATAGAGCTGGAGGAATCAACTTTCCTGACTTCAGATTATACTACAAAGCTATGGTCACCCAGACAGTATGGTACTGGCACAAAAACAGAAATATAGACCAAAGGAACAAGACAGAAATCCCAGAAATAAACCTATGAATCTATGGGTACCTTATTTTTTACAAAGGAAGCAAGAATATATAATGGGGCAAAAACAGCCTCTTCAATAAATGGTGCTGGGAAAACTGGACAGCTACATGTAAAAGAATGAAATTAGAACACTTCCTAACACCATGGATTAAATGGATTAAATGGATTAAAGGCTTAAATGTAAGACCAGAAACTATAAAACTCTTAGAGGAAAACATAGGCAGAACACTCAGTGACATAAATCAAAGCAAGATCCTCTATGACCCACCTCCTAGAATAATGGAAATAAAAGCAAAAGAAACAAGTGGGACCGGATTAAACTTAAAAGCTTTTGCACAGCAAAGGAAACCATAAGCAAGATGAAAAGACAACCCTCAGAATGGGAGAAAATAATAGCAAATAAAACAACTGACAAAGGATTGATTTACAAAATATACAAGCAGCTCATACAACTCAATACCAGAAAAACAAACAACCAAATCAAAAAGTGGGAAAGAGACCTAAACAGACATTTCTCCAAAGAAGACACACAGATGGCTAACAAACACATGAAAAGACGCTCAACATTGCTCATTATTAGAGAAATGCATATCAAAGCTACAATATCACCTCACACCTCACACCAGTGAGCTACAACATCACCTCACACCAGTCAGAATGGCCACCATTAAAAAGTCTGCAAACAATAAATGCTGGAGAAGGTGTGGAGAAAAGGGAATGCTCTTGCACTATTGGTGGGAATGTAAGTTGATACAGCCACTATGGAAGACAGTATGGAGATTCCTTTAAAAACTAGGAATAAAACCAGCATATGACCCAGTGATTCCACTCCTAGGCATATACCCTGAGGAAACAAAAATTGAAAAAGGCACATGTATCCCATTGTTCATTGCAGCACTATTTACAATAGCTAAATGGGAAATACATAGAACTATATCAATATATGAACAACTTTTAAAGTCTTTTTTTATTTATTTGTTTTTTAATTGAAGGATAACTGCTTTACAGAATTTTGTTGTTTTCTGTAAAACCTCAACATGAATCAGCCACAGGTATACATATACCCCTTCCCTTTTGAACCTCCCTTTCATCACCCTGAAGAACATGGAAGCAACCTAGATGTCCATCGACAGATGAATGGATAAAGAAGTCGTGGTATATATACACAATGGAATATTACTCAGCCATAAAAAGGAACACATTTGAGTTAGTTCTAATCAGGTGGATGAACCTAGAGCCTATTAAACAGTGAAGTAAGTCAGAAGGAGAAAGATAAATATCATATTCTAATGCATATATACTGAATCTAGAAAAATGGTACTGGAGAACTTGTTTATAGGACAGTAATGGAGAAACAGACATAGAGAATAGATTTATGGACATGGGGAGAGGGGAGGAGAGGGTGAGATGTACGGAAACAGTAACACGGAAACTTACATTACCATATGCAAAATAGATAGCCAACGGGAATTTGCTGTGTGGCTCAGGAAACTTAAACAGGGTCTTTGTATCAACCTAGAGGGGTGCAGTTGGAAGGGTGATGGGAGGGAGGTTCAAAAGTGAGGGGGTATATGTATACCTATGGCTGATCCATGTTGGGGTTTGACAGAAAACAACAAAATTCTGTAAAGCAGTTATCCTTCAATTAAAAAACAAATAAATAAAAAAAGACTTTAAAATGGTTCATATATTGATATAGTTCTATGTATTCTGGCATCTAGTATTAATGCTAAAATCTAGAAAATTTATTATCTTAAGTGATTTTTTTAAAAATTTGAATGAGTCTTGAAACTTCTAATCCAATTCTGAGAATATAAAGAAAATGTTGTTTAAAAATGGGGAATTAACATAACTGAAGTATTATTAATAAAGTACAGATGTTCTTCAAATTACACAAAATTTTATGTTAGTGTCCATTATTTGCTTTCATACGTTACTCAAGACTCCACATTGTATTTAACTGCACTGAGGCACTTCAGTTGCATGCAACAAATTCTGTTAAATTCTCTTTACAATTTTATTCTATTGCAAATTTATGTCTCCTTATATACACCCATCACTTAAAAGTGGACATTTAATTTCCAAATACATGGGATTTTAAAAATACCTTTGATATTAGTTTCCCATTTAAATGCTTTCTTCTCTGTAATCACCCTCTGTGTTTTTTCAGTATTCTAACTTTACTGAAGCTTTCAACGGCTAAATCAAAAATCTCTCTTGGTAAATGTCACATTACACTTGAAAATATGTAGGTTATTTTCAAATATCTTTTGATATTGATATCTAACATATTTCACAGTGATAAGAGAATAGACTGTATAATTTCAATACCTTTAAAACCATCAAATTTTTGCACCTGGTCTTATGTCCCTGGATATATTCTAGTGTCTCTTAGTTTATAGTCCATGGGAACTTGAATAGAATTTGTATCCTACTCTTGTGTGAAAACTGTATAAATCTTATGATGAATTGATTCATAGTGCTTTTCAGGTCTACTATATCCTTCTACTTCTCTGTATATTCATTCTATTAATTTTTGAGAGTTTGATATTGAAACTCCAACTGAAAATATTAATTTATGTACTTAAAAAAACAATTATAATACATAGTGAAAGTATATGTAACCTTGTCTGTATTTTCCAAGTCTCCTGTAAATGTGTTATCATATTTTCATAATTTAAAAAATAAAAACAAAAAAGAAATTGTTGCTGTACACCTAAAACTAACACAATATTGTAAATCAGCTATACTTCAATAAAAAATTGCTGTTAGTTTCAAAAAAGTGGTTAGTATGAAAAAATTCTTTAAAAGAAAATACATGTGTTTTTTTGTTGTCCTTCTTCAATCTCTTCATTTTTCCACATCTGGAAAATGACTCTCCTATCAGTTGATGCCATTCCTAGAGGTATCAGTGCTTCCTGAGTTACAACCTACTAGCTGCTTTTCTCAGAGAATTTTTGTAAAGTTTTAGGATATTACCTCTGAAATCCACATCTGCATTAAGGGACATTAGATTTCGGAGGAGAAGGACTTTATTTGAAATCTTAGTTCTTTGCTTTGGAGCCAGCCTATGCTAATTTGTAGGACTCCCTGCAGCAGTCTGCCATTGCTGCCTTTCAAGAGCATCTTTTATGACTTCCCTCCATGGGAATTTACACTTCTCATTCAGATGAGGCACTGAGATAATTGAATTTGATTGAAAATGATTCCAATTGCCGATTAACTAATTTGGGAGCTTCCTTGAAGCCAGACAGCGGGTTGAGGCAACCTCAGCCTCCTTTTTAATCTTCGCATCTGCATGTCCTTAGAACAGTGCTTGGGACATATTAGCAGTAGGGGCTCAGTAAACCGAGGGTCCCCAATCTCTGGGATCTAATGCCTGATGATCTAAGTGGAGCTGGTGTAATAATACTAGAAATAATGTTGTTGTCTAGTTGCTCAGTTTGTCCGACCCTTTTGTGACCCCCCTTCCCCCCGCCCCACATGGACTGTAGCCCATCAGGCTCCTCTGTCCATGGGATTTCCCAGACAAGAATATTGGAGTGGGTTGCCATTTCCTTTTTCAGGGTTAACCCAATATTAGACAAAGAGAAAAGCAGGGGACATCTGACTTTTAGAAAGATTTGGTAAGCAGGAGGAACCAAAACTCCCTTTGTCTGCTTTATTGATTTGTGTTATTGTAAATATCTGGTGTGAAATTATTAAGACTTTTCCATTTGGTTCTTGGCTTAAAAAAAAACAAACTAGCAGAAAAAGGTAGTATGTAATTCCCTCATAGAGGAATTGGGGCACATGTTAAGGAGACAGGATTAATCTGGGTCAGGTGAAAACCAAGGGTTTCATGTGGCATCAGCAATGAAGTGAACTGAAACCACATTCCATAAGGAATAGCCATATATGTGCATCTGGGTGACACGTGTTTTGGTGACATGATCTTTACTTTGTGATCCTGACCTAAGGTCTCTTAAGATTGTGGCCCCATCCCCACTCCTCGGGGGTAGTTCTGGATCGGGATTCTGGGGCAGGTGGGACCTGCTTGGGGGTTGAGTGAAATCTGCTTTTCCCAGTTTCAGCCTTGGGGGTCCCAGATAGGCAAACCCACTCCTTTATTCGGTTATCATGGGGATGAATCATAATTGCACATATGGTCACTGAAATCTGTTTCCCTTTCAGAATGCTTGTGGTCTGGCTTGAGCTGGGTTGGGATCCTGCAAATTGCCACTTGAGCAACTGCCTTTCCCTGCTGAAGTGCCAGAGTATTAAAGACTAGCTCATGATCCTTTCTTGGCCCATCATGTGTACATACTAAGTCACTTCAGTCATGTCCAACTCTTTGAGACCCCATGGACTCTAGCCTGTCTGAGTCCTCTGTCCATGGGATTCTCCAGGTAAGTATACTGGAGTGGGTGCCTTGCCCTCCTCTGGGGGATTGTCCCAACCCAGGGATCAAACACACATCTGTTTAAGTCTCCTGCATTGGCAGGTGGGTTCTTTACCACTAGTGCCACGTGGGAAGTCCTTCTTGGCCTATGACTTATTGCAAACCATAATTGCAGGATGGAGTTGCAGGTTGTTTGTGTGGCTGTAACATTTTATTTATTACAAGCTTGTACTTCATGTCAAGAAGGAAACTTTAGTTTGCAATTTTATCAGCAATGTGAAGAATGTATTCTAAATATCTGAAAACTGAAAGAAAAAAAAAAAGCAACCCTAACTAAAAATGCACACACACATGTCCCAACTCTAAGAGAGCTTATTTTTGCCAATCACAAGCATCAGGTATGTAGCAATTGACCAATTTCCTGGCAAGAAATATGGCAAGACCAGTCTGAAAGGGTTTGATGAATGGTGACTAGCTCATGAACCACAGCCTGTAGCCAAATTTTATAGGATGAAAGCTGTAGAGCCTATTCACATACTCCTTGGGACTTCTCTGTTCTGTAATGAAACCTGGGGGCAAAAAAACCATAGAGTAATATGAGTCTAAAAAGAAAGTGGACACATGTGTAGGACATGTTGCTTAAAAAAAAGTGAAAATTGGATACATGTTAATAGTGATTCAAAGGACATGCTATTTCTATATGGGTTGGTCTAAAATAAAGTGAGATGGTGAGATGATCGTGTGTCTGGCACACAACAAAATATATGAGAATGACCATAGTGAGAAACTGGATTTGATAGCCTTAGTTATTAGGGAGTGTCTTCAGTAAGCCATCACTAATATGCAGGGTTTCCCTGGTGGCTCAGACGGTAAAGAATCCGATTGCAATGCTGGAGATCCAGGTTCAATCCCTGGGTTGGGAAGATCCCTTGGAGGAGGGCATGGCAACCCACTCCAGTGGGAGAATTCCATGAACAGAAGAATCTGGTGGACTACAGTCCATGGGGTCAGAAAGAGTCAGACACAACTGAATGACTAAGCACTCACGCACGCACTAATATGTGGCAGGTAGCCAGGCTTAAGAAATGTTTTCCTGTATCAGTGTTTAAAATCCACAGGGTATTTCATAAGCCACCAATAAACAATTATAAACCCATGTACTTGTTGGAATCACTGAATCAGAATCGGACGGGGACTGAGATAAGATGTCTAATCTCAATTCCCTTTCAGGGCAGAGTTTTTCTCCCTTTATTTTTTTATTTTTTCATTTATTTTTATTAGCTGGAGGCTAATTACTTTACAATATTGTAGTGGTTTTTGTCATACATTGACATGAGTCAGCCATGGATTTACATGTATTCCCCATCCCGATCCCCCCTCCCACCTCCCCCTCCACCCGATTCCTCTGGGTCTTCCCAGTGCACCAGGCCTGAGCACTTGTCTAATGCATCCAGCCTGGGCTGGTGATCTGTTTCACCCTAGATAATACACATGTTTCGATGCTGTTCTCTTGAAACATCCCACCCTCGCCTTCTCCCACAGAGTCCAAAATTCTGTTCTGTACATCTGAGTCTCTTTTTCTGTTTTGCATATAGGGTTATCGTTACCATGTTTCTAAATTCCATTTATATGCATTAGTATACTGTATTGGTATCTTTCTGTATTTACTGTATATACTGTATTTATCTTTCTGGCTTACTTCACTCTGTATAATGGGCTCCAGTTTCATCCATCTCATTAGAACTGATTCAAATGAATTCTTTTTAATGGCTGAGTAATATTCCATGGTGTATATGTACCACAGCTCCCTTATCCATTCATCTGCTGATGGGCATCTAGGTTGCTTCCATGTCCTGGCTATTATAAACAGTGCTGCGATGAACATTGGGGTGCACATGTCTCTTTCAGATCTGGTTTCCTCAGTGTGTATGCCCAGAAGTGGGATTGCTAGGTCATATGGCAGTTCTAATTCCAGTTTTTTAAGAAATCTCCACACTGCTTTCCATAGCGGCTATACTAGTTTGCATTCCCACCAACAGTGTAAGAGGGTTCCCTTTCTTCCACACCCTCTCCAGCATTTATTGCTTGTAGACTTTTGGATAACAGTCATCCTGACTGGTGTGTAATGGTACCTCATTGTGGTTTTGATTTGCATTTCTCTGATAATGAGTGATGTTGAGCATCTTTTCATGTGTTTGTTAGCCATCTGTATGTCTTCTTTGGAGAAATGTCCATTTAGTTCCACCATTTTTGATTGGGTCATTTATTTTTCTGGAGTTGAGCTGGAGGAGTTGCTTGTATATTTTTGAGATTAATCCTTTGTCTGTTGCTTCGTTTGCTATTATTTTCTCCCAATCTGAGGGCTGTCTTCTCACCTTGCTTGTAGTTTCCTTTGTTGTGCAAAAGCTTTTAAGTTTCATTAGGTCTCATTTGTTTATTTTTGCTTTTGTTTCTAATATTCTGGGATGTGGGTCATGGAGGATCCTGCTGTGATTTATGTCGGAGAGTGTTTTGCCTATGTTCTCCTCTAGGAGTTTTATAGTTTCTGGTCTTACATTTAGATCTTTAATCCATTTTGAGTTTATTTTTGTGTATGGTGTTAGAAAGTGTTCTAGTTTCATTCTTTTACAGGTGGTTGACCAGTTTTCCCAACACCACTTGTTAAAGAGGTTGTCTTTTTTCCATTGTATATCCTTGCCTCCTTTGTCAAAGATAAGGTGACCATAGGTTCGTGGATTTATCTCTGGGCTTTCTATTCTGTTCCATTGATCTATAATTCTGTCTTTGTGCCAATACCATACTGTCTTGATGACTGTGGCTTTGTAGTAGAGTCTGAAGTCAGGCAGGTTGATTCCTCCAGTTCCATTCTTCTTTCTCAAGATTACTTTGGCTATTCGAGGTTTTTTGTATTTCCATACAAATTGTGAAATTATTTGTTCTAGTTCTGTGAAAAATACCTTTGGTAGCTTGATAGGGATGGCATTGAATCTATAGATTGCTTTGGGTAGTATAGCCATTTTGACAATATTGATTCTTCCATCCATGAACACGGTATATTTCTCCATCTGTTTGTGTCCTCTTTGATTTCTTTCATCAGTGATTTATAGTTTTCTATGTGTAAGTCTTTTGTTTCTTTAGGTAGATATACTCCTAAGTATTTTATTCTTTTTGTTGCAATGGTGAATGGTATTGTTTCCTTAATTTCTCTTTCTGTTTTCTCATTGTTAGTGTATAGGAATGCAAGAGATTTCTGTGTGTTAATTTTATATCCTGCAACTTTACTATATTAATTGATTAACTCTAGTAATTTTCTGGTAGAGTCTTTAGGGTTTTCTATGTAGAGGATCATGTCATCTGCAAGCAATGAGAGTTTCACTTCTTCTTTTCCTATCTGGATTCCTTTTACTTCTTTTTCTGCCCTGATTGCTGTGGCCAACACTTCCAAAACTATGTTGAATAGGAGTGGTGAGAGTGGGCACCCTTGCCTTGTTCCTGATTTTAGGGGAAATGCTTTCAATTTTTCACCATTGAGGGTAATGCTTGCTGTGGGTTTGTCATATATAGCTTTTATTATGTTGAGGTATGTTCCTTCTATTGCTGCTTTCTGGAGCATTTTAATCATAAATGGATGTTGAATTTTGTCAAAGGCTTTTTCTGCATCTATTGAGATAATCATATGGTTTTTATCTTTCAATTTGTTAATGTGGTGTATCACATTGATTGATTTGCGGATATTAAAGAATGCTTGCATTCCTGGGATAAAGCCCACTTGGTCATGGTGTATGATTTTTTTAATATGTTGTTGGATTCTGTTTGCTAGAATTTTGTTAAGGATTTTTGCATATATGTTCATCAGTGATATTGGCCTGTAGTTTTCTTTCTTTGTGGCATCTTTGTCTGGTTTTGGAATTAGGGTGATGGTGGCCTCATAGAACGAGTTTGGAAGTTTACCTTCTTCTGCAATTTTCTGGAAGAGTTTGAGTAAGATAGGTGTTAGCTCTTCCCTAAATTTTTGGTAGAATTCAGCTGTGAAGCCATCTGGTCCTGGGCTTTTGTTTGCTGGAAGATTTCTGATTACAGTTTCGATTTCCTTGCTTGTGATGGGTTTGTTAAGATCTTCTATTTCTTCCTAGTTCAGTTTTGGAAAGTTATACTTCTCTAAGAACTTGTCCATTTCTTCCAAGTTGTCCATTTTATTGGCATAGAGCTGCTGGTAGTAGTCTCTTATGATCCTTTGTATTTCAGTGTTGTCTGTTGTGATCTCTCCATTTTCGTTTCTAATTTTGTTAATTTGGTTCTTCTCCCTTTGTTTCTTAATGAGTCTTGCTAATGGTTTGTCAATTTTGTTTATTTTTTCAAAAAACCAGCTTTTAGCTTTGTTGATTTTTGCTATGGTCTCTTTAGTTTCTTTTGCGTTTATTTCTGCCCTAATTTTTAAGATTTCTTTCCTTCTACTAACCCTGGGGTTCTTCATTTCTTCCTTCTCTAGTTGCTTTAGGTGTAGAATTAGGTTATTTATTTGACTTTTTTCTTGTTTCTTGAGGTAGGCCTGTAATGCTATGAATCTTCCCCTTAGCACTGCTTTTAGAGTGTCCCATAGGTTTTGGTTTGTTGTGTTTTCATTTTCATTCATTTCTATGCATATTTTGATTTCTTTTTTGATTTCTTCTATGATTTGTTGGTTATTCAGAAGCGTGTTGTTTAGCCTCCATATGTTTGAATTTTTAATAATTTTTTTCCTGTAATTGAGATCTAATCTTACTGCACTGTGGTCAAAAAAGGTGACTGGAATGATTTCAATTTTTTTGAATTTACCAAGACTAGATTTATGGCCCAGGATGTAATCTATTCTGGAGAATGTTCCGTGTGCACTTGAGAAAAAGGTGAAGTTGATTGTTTTGGGGTGAAACGTCCTATAGATGTCAATAAGGTCTAGCTGGTCCATTGTGTCCTTTAAAGTTTGTGTTTCCTTGTTCATTTTCTGTTTAGTTGATCTATCCATAGTTGTGAGTGGGGTATTAAAGTCTCCCACTATTATTGTGTTACTATTAATTTCCTCTTTCATACTCGTTAGCGTTTGCCTTACATATTGCGGTGCTCCTATGTTGGGTGCATATATATTTATAATTGTTATATCTTCTTCTTGGATTGATCCTTTGATCATTATGTAGTGTCCATCTTTGTCTCTTTTCACAACCTTTATTTGAAAGTCTATTTTATCTGATATGAGTATTGCGACTCCTGCTTTCTTTTGGTCTCCGTTTGCGTGGAATATTTTTTTCCAGCCCTTCACTTTTAGTCTGTATGTGTCCTTTGTTTTGAGGTGGGCCTCTTGTAGACAGCATATATAGGGGTCTTGCTTTTGTATCCATTCAGCCAGTCTTTGTCTTTTGGTTGGGGCATTCAACCCATTTACGTTTAAGGTAATTATTGATAGGTATGGTCCCGTTGCCATTTACTTTGTTGTTTGGGGTTCACGTTTATACCACCTTTCTGTGTTTCCTGTCTAGAGAAGATCCTTTAGTATTTGTTGAAGAGCTGGTTTGGTGGTGCTGAATTCTCTCAGCTTTTGCTTGTCTGTAAAGCTTTTGAGTTCTCCTTCATATCTGAATGAGATCCTTGCTGGGTACAGTAATCTAGGTTGTAGGTTATTCTCTTTCATTACTCTAAGTATGTCCTGCCATTCCCTTCTGGCCTGAAGGGTTTCTATTGATAGATCAGCTGTTATCCTTATGGGAATCCCTTTGTGTGTTATTTGTTGTTTCTCCCTTGCTGCTTTTAATATTTGTTCTTTGTGTTTGATCTTTGTTAATTTGATTAATATGTGTCTTGGGGTGTTTCGCCTTGGGTTTATCCTGTTTGGGACTCTCTGGGTTTCTTGGACTTGGGTGGCTATTTCCTTCCCCATTTTAGGGAAGTTTTCAGCTATTATCTCCTCGAGTAACTTCTCATGGCCTTTCTTTTTGTCTTCTTCTTCTGGGACTCCTATGATTCGAATGTTGGGGCGTTTCACATTGTCCCAAAAGTCCCTGAGGTTGTCCTCACTTCTTTTGATTTTTTCTTTTTTCCTCTCTGCTTCATTTATTCCCACCATTTTATCTTCTACCTCACTTATCCTATCTTCTGTCTTTGTTATTCTACTCATGGTTCCCTCCAGAGTGTTTTTGATCTCATTTATTGCATTATTCATTTTTAATTGACTCTTTTTTATTTCTTCTAGGTCCTTGTTAAACATTTCTTGTATCTTCTCAATCTTTGTCTCCAGGCTATTTATTTGTAACTGCATTTTGTTTTCAAGATTTTGGATCATTTTTACTATCATTATTCTAAATTCTTTTTCAGGTAGATTCCCTATCTCCTCCTCTTTTGTTTGACTTGGTGGGCTTTTTTCATGTTCCTTTAGCTGTTGGGTATTTCTCTGCCTTTTCATCTTGTTTAGATTGCTGTGTCTGGAGTGGGCTTTCTGTATTCTTGTGGTCTGTGGTTCCTTTTCATTGTGGAGATTTTACCCAGTGGGTGGGCTTGGACGATTGGCTTGTCAAGGTTTCCTGGTTAGGGAAGCTTGTGTCAGTGTTCTGGTGCGTGGAAATGGATTTCTTCTCTCTGGAGTGCAATGGAGTGCCCAGTAATGAGTTTTGCGATGGGTCTCTGTGTTAGGTGTGACTTTGGGCAGCCTGTATGTTGACACTTAGGTCTATGTTCCTGCATTGCTATAGAATTTGTGTGGTATGTCTTGTTCTGGAGCTTATTGGCTCTTGGGTGGTGGTTGGTTTGGGTGTAGGTATGGAGGCTTTTGGATGGTCTCTTATTCCTTAATGTTCCATGTAGTCAGGAGTTTTCTGGTTTTCTCAGGTTTTGGGCTTAAGTCTCCTGCCTCTGGATTTCAGTTTTATTCTTCCAATAGTCTCAAGACTTCTCCAACTATACAGCACTGATAATAAAACTTCTAGGTTAATGGTGAAAAGATTCTCCACCATGAGGGACAACCACAGAGGTTCACAGAGTTACATGAAGAATAGGAGAGGGAGGAAGGAGATAGAGGTGAGCAGGAGGAGAGAAAGGGGGACTCAAGAGGAGAGAGACAGATCTACGCAGTTATCTGTTCCCAAAGTGTTCTCCGTAGCCCAGACACCCACAAAGATTCACAGAATTGGATTGGGAAGAGAAGGGGAAAGGAGGAAATAGAGGTGTTCTGAGGTAGAAAACAGAGAGTCAAAAGTGGGAGAGAGTAATCAACACACTCCTGAATAGAAATGGGAACTGAATATTGGATTCTTAAATGTCCAAAATTTATATCACATACTGAAAAACAAAGATTAAAAATCTAGCCTAGGGGTTAGACTCTTTGAAATACAATATTTAAAAACAAAAACACAAAATTTAGAAATATATATGAAGTTTGGTTTAAAAATAGGGCTTCTCTTTTTTTTTTGCAAGTTTATAGTGAAATGAAAATGAAAATTAAGGAATAATAGAGGAGTATTAGAGGACTTTAAACGGAAATAGGAGAGAAAAACAAGAAAAAGAAAAAAAAAGAAAAAAAAATTTTTTTCCCCTCCCTTTGAAGACAATGGGTTGCTTTTCTGAGTGCCTGATGTCTGCTGCTAGAGATCAGAAGTTGTTTTGTGAACTTTGTTCAGCGTTCAATTGTTCTTTCGATGAATTTGTAGGAGAGAAAGTGGTCTCCCCTTCCTATTCCTCCGCCATCTTGGCTCCTCCTTTCTGCCTTCAGTTCTTTAAAAGCAGGTCTTTTGCTGACTCCGAGTCTTTTAATTGGTAAATAAAAATTAGGTGAGGGAACTTCCCTGGCAATCCAGTGGTTAAGACTTCCCCTTCCAATGCAGAAGCTATGGGTTTAATCCCTGGTTGGTGGGCTACAATCCCACATGCCTCGAAAAAAACAAAAACAAAAAACACACATAAAACAGAAGCAATATTGTAACAAATTCAATAAGACCTTAAAAATAGTCTCTCTCTATCTAAATATATATATTTAAAGATTTAGAAAAAGTTACATGAGATGGCTAAAGGAAGTTCCCACATCAGTGATCATTTCTATGATCTCATGCCCAGCTTATTTACAGCTCTAAGCTAGTCTCTAAGGCAACAACTGTGTCATCGGCAACTAGTGATTGTTTCTTCTTTTCTGATATTTACACCATTTATTTCACTGTATGATTACTTTGGATAATTCATCAGTACATCTTCGATTCTGTACCAAAAGGCATATGAATTTTATATTACTATTACCACCAACTTGGTCTTGTTGTTGTTCAGTCACTAGGTCATGTCCGACTCTTTGTGACCCCATAGACTGCAGCACAACAGGCTTCCCTGTCCTTCACCATCTCCTGGGGTTTGCTCAAACTCATGTCCATTGAGTCAGTGATGCCATCCAACCATCATGTCCTCTGTCGCCCCTTCTCCTCTTCCCCTCTATCTTTCCAAGCATTGAGGCTACTGTATCAGCTCCCTGAGGCTTTCACAACAAAGCCCCACAGACAAGGTGTCCTAAATAACAGACATTTACTTGCTCACTGTCATGGAAGCTGGAAGTCTGAGATTAGAGTCATCAGGTTTGGTTCCCTGTGGAGATGGTGAGGGAAGAATGCATTCCAGGCCTCTGTCCTTGACTTGGACACGGTTGTATTTTCATTGTACCTACGCCTTCCCTCAGTATGTGTATATATCCAAATTACACTTTCAACGAAAGACACCAGTCCTGCTGGATCAAGGTTAACCTTAATTACCTGCATTCTAACTCTGAATGTTACTGTGTCTCAAGGTTCTGTGTATGCATTTTCAGCTATGTCTGACTCTTTTTGACCCATGGACTGTAGCCCGCCAGGCTCTTCTGTCCATGGGATTTCCCAGGCAAGAATACTGGAGTGGATTGCCATTTCCTTCTCCAGGGGATCTTCTGGACCCAGGGATCAAACCCAGGTCTCCTGCATTGGCAGGTGGATTCTTTATCACTGAGCCACCTGAGAAACCCAAGGTACCCTTATACATTGCTAGTGGCAAAGTAAGTTTTTAATCTTTTTTGGAAAGCAACCTGACAACACCTATTAAAATAATGTATAGTTCTTGACTTAGAAATTCACTTCCAGCAAAATTTTCTTTAGACACAAAAGTCACAGTGCAAAGAATCCATACTCATAGCTGTTTATTATGCTATTGTTAGTTGTGCAAAAATGAGAAAGAAATGTAGTGCCCATCAAATGAATGAATGAGATACATACCAGCAAAAACTCCTTCCAAACAAAAAACTGTATGCATATTTGTGTATAGAAATTGAATTATATTTATGAATAGACATAATATACATGATTGGGCAAATAAATAAGCTTAAGTATTATTATAGTAAATTCAGTATACATAGGGTTAAGTATCTGTATATGTTTGTATTCAGAATAAAGTGTGTTTGAGTGTGTCAAAGGAAGAAAGCAAATATACACATGATAGAATATACATATATTCATGTATGTAGAGGACAAATATATGGATGTTTATGTATATAAGTGAAAGCATTAACCGCTCAGTCGTGTCTGACTCTGTGACCCAATGGACGTAGCCCACCAGGCTCCTCCATCCACGGGATTTCCCAGGCAAGAATTGATTCTCCAGGGGATCTTCCTGATCCTAGGGATAGAACCCAGGTCTCCTGCATTGCAGAGATTATTTACCACTGAGCCATCCAGAAAGCCCAGTGATGCTGGGAAAGACTGAGTGCAAGAGGAGAGGGGGTGACAGAGGATAAGATGGTCGGATGGCATAATCGACTCAATGGACATAAGCTTGCGCCAACTTCAGGAGATAGTGAAGGACAGGGAAGCCTAGCATGCTGAAGTCCATGGGGTTGCAAAGAGTCAGATACGACTTAGCAACTAAACAACAACAAATACATCTAAGATTATGAAGATGTCAATTTAAACAAGAGTCATGGTAAATGGGGCTTCCCATGTGACTGAGACAATAAAGAATCTGTCTGCCAATTCAGGAGACATGGTTCGATTCCTCGATCAGGAAGCTCTCCTGGAGAAGAAAATGGCAACCCACTGTAGTATTCTTGCCTGGAAAATCCCATGGACAGAGGAGTCTGGTGGGTTAAAGTTCATGGGGTTGCAATGAGTTGGACATGACTTAGTGACTGAAGAACAACAACAATGGGAAATGATCAGATTATGGGTACAATCGGGTGTATTATGTACACAAGTGTGTGCATGGACTTGAGATTGGAATGGCATATAATGTTGGGCAGGAGCTCAGATTAGGGTTGATTTTGGTCATGGCTATAGATGGAATGAAGTTGAAGACAGACATCTGTGTGAGGTTGTGGACATGAATAGGAATGCAATTAAGGGTGTAAAATTGGACTCAAAGCTAGATCTGGATGCGATTACAATCATTTTATACACAATTATATAGAGGATGTTATATTTCTATAGGTGCCTAGGATTATGAAAATAGAATTTCTGACTATATGGGATTATTCATCGGACTTTTTAAAATCTGTACCAGAATAGGATTTTTATTCCACATATGTTTAAAATCATGCTTAAGTATATAAGTGTATAAATCTAATGTGTGTAGAAATATATATATATGCAAATACACATATTAATGTATCTATGTTTTGCCTTATACAATTATGAAATGCATCTCTCTATATTTTTAATATTTACTATTTGTAAATATATCTGTGCAGAAATCCTTGTATGGATTTGTGTAAATAAATATACATCTATGGACTTCCCAGGTGGCTCAGTGGTAAAGAATCTGTCTGCCAATGCAGGAGACACAGATTCGATTCCTGGGTTATGAAGATACCCTGGAGAAGGAAATGGCAGTCCACTCTAGTATTCTTGCCTGGGAAATCGCAAGGACAGAGGAGACTGGCAGGCTATAGTCCATGGAGTCTCAGGAGTTGGACACAACTTAGCGACTAAACGACCATCACCACCATATACATCTATCTATATAGGGATATGTAGATATTTACACAGAAGTCTGCTCCTGTAATGGATTATGTCGGTATATCTGTACCTTCAGAAAGGATTATGCAAAGTGATTATTTACAAAATGAATTATGCAAAAGGGCATTTTCTTAAAATTATGGAAATATACCCATGGCTCTAGAGGATGATACAAACTTTTTTTCCTCTGATTCCATATCAGATTATACAATGGTATCTATTCCAATTCATGTGGCTTGACATATAGAATGCTAATACATGAATAGTCTCTATATAATGTTCTATAAACGTATGGGTGTGTGTTTAGTACTACAGAATGTTGCCATGCCAGTAATTTTATCTCTTTAGCCCACATAAATATATCTTCAAATATTACATATATCAATTATTATCTATAACTTTATATGTTTAGAATTAACAACCTAGTTTAGCATGGTATTGATGTTATTTAGAGCACTAACTTCTCTTTCTATATGGAAACTTATAAATGTGTGTCACTATCAGTATAGAATTATGTAAACAGAGCTCCCCATATATCTGTATGGGATTTTGTAAAAAGACACATATTTGACACTATGTAAGATATATATATATATATATGATGGTGTTGGACAGCAAAGAGGTCAAACGACTGAATCGTAAGGGAAATGAACCCTGAATATTCTTTGCAAAGACTGATGCTGAAGCTGAAACTCCAGTATTTTGGTCATCTGATGTGAACAACTGACTCATTGGAAAAGTCCCTGATGCTGGGAAAGATTGAGGGCAAAAGGAGAAGAGGGCGTCAGAGGATGAGATGGCAGGATGGCATCACCGACTCAATGGACATGAACTTGGACAGACTTCAGGAGTTGGTGAGGACAAGGGAGGCCTGGTGTGCTGTAGTCCATTGGGTGGCAAAGAGTCAGACACAACTGAGCGACTGAGCAACAACAAAGATATATATATATATTTGTGTGCCTGGCTGATCTGGAACTTGTTTAATATTATTCAAGTGTATCTGTACATCTAGTCAAGCAGGGTGATGTAAATTTATTTGTACTAGGTCTGTAATTTTAAATACACTTGAGTATGTATGTGCATAGTATCTGTCATCACTAAGAATGTGCAAATATATCAGTGTCTGTGTGCAGTTATACAAGTGTCACCTGCCAATTTCTCTATTTCTAACTCTTTGAGGCTAAGATATAGATCTATGCACTAAATGTTTTGAAAAAAATCCATAATTTAACCTATATGGTAATGTGTAAATGTAGCTTCCTAGGAATATGCATAAGTGTTTTAATCTAAATCCCTATGTGTTTGTGAGTATTTAGCCACTTCAGCTGAATCTGACTCTGCCACCCCATGGACTATAGCCGGCCAGGCTCCTCTGTCCGTGGGATTTTTCTGGCAAGGATACTGGAGTGGGTTGCCATTACCTCCTCCAAGAGATCTTCCAGACCTAGGGATCAAACCTGCATCTCCTGTGTCTCCTGCATTGCAGGCAGATTCTTTACCTCTGAGCCATCAGGGAAGCTCAGGCAGGCACTCTAAATCTCTATAAGGCTAGGTAAATGTGTTTTTTGAAGTCTTTTTACATTAATTTTAGATAATTCCTCAAGATGAGTCCATACATCAACACACTCCAGTGTGAATATATGTGGGATGCACCTGAATGACATTTTTGTTTCATTTCATTGCTTTTATAAAAAAAATTCTGTAAAAATTGTTCTTTCTTTTCTTTATGTCACTGCCTTGTAGAAATTAGGTAAGAGATTTGGCTACTTGCTTCTTTGTATTGTCTTTTAACTTGTTCTCCTCTGTTCCTATAAACTGA
This sequence comes from Odocoileus virginianus, assembly GCF_023699985.2. NCBI lineage: Eukaryota > Metazoa > Chordata > Mammalia > Artiodactyla > Cervidae > Odocoileus > Odocoileus virginianus. Next base: position 58,437,998 of record NC_069689.1, read on the forward strand.
TAGTTAACATAGAAGGTTCTAGGCTCAGGCTGTTTTGTTAAGAATACTTCCAGGTGATATGGTGAATCTCCTATCACATCCTATTGTCTCGCTTTAAGTCAAGGCAGTATTGATCAGTGGAGTTAGGATGGTCCTTCCATTATACACGTCTCATCAATCTTTCACCTAATGGCTGTAGTATCTGTTGATGATCACTGCTGGGTTCCATTACTTTATTAAGAGTTACACAATTGTAATTTTCTAATTGTCATTCCTTCTGCATTTGTTCCACATATAGATTTTCCCATGTGAAACCACTTAAACCCTGGAATAACCCCAACTCCCTCATTAGATCTTTTTTAAATGCTGCTGAATTCAATTTGCTGGTATTTTTTTAGAATTTTTTCATCTATATTTATGTGTGAAATGGCCTATAATACAATTGCCCTTCAGTATCTGTGGGGATACTGGTTCCAGGAACCCCATTGATACTAAAATCTGCAAATGTTCAAGCTGCTTATATAAAATAATGCAGTACTGTCTAGCCCCCTCTGTGCAGAGATATAGGGCTTCCAGGTGGCACAGGGGCTAAGACCCTGCCTGCCAATTCAGAAGACACGGATCCAATCTCTGGGCCGGGAAGATCCCCTAGAGAAGGAGATGGCAAGTCATTCCAGTGGATTTCTTGCCTGGGAAATCCCATGAACAGAGGAGCCTGGTGGGCTACAGTCCACAGGGTGGCAAAGAGTCAGACCTGACTGAGCGACTAAGCAACAACCACAGTCCAGAGACGCAGAACCTGCACGTGGGGAGGGCAGGCCGTATTTCTTTCTAATATTGGGCTTTTAAAAAATATTACACCGGCCTCATAGAATGAATTGGGACTATTTCCTCTTCGTCAGTTCTCTAGAATAGTTTGTATAAAGTCTAATGAACTTTCCTTGAAAAGTTCACATTTGCTTGGAAAACATTCTCTGTGGTGAGATAACTACCATTTCTGCCTGTGTAGTATATTAGGAATTACCAGTCTTTCTATTTTTTCCTGGTTTCAGTTTTCATAAGCTATTTTTTAAAGAATATACACATTTTATCCAAATTTCAAATTTATTGACATAAACTGTCATTTTGTATTGTCTTTTGAATTACCTTTTTATTTCTAATATTGTTTTTTTAGTATCTTTCCTCTGTTTTCTTGGTCATTATTGCCAGAGATTATGTCAATTTTATTAGATTTCTCAATGGAACAATTTTTGGCTTTGATGATCCTTTTTACTTAATTGATATCCATTATTCAGTTGTTTTGCTCTAATTTCATAAGCTCCTATTTTGTTACTTTTTATTCTCCCTTCTTTTCAAAACATGGTATTTTAGCTTGTAAATTTGCCTCAAACATAGCAGTTACTCTATTCCTCCTGTTTAATACACAGTATTTTAATTGTCATTCAGTTCTAAGCTTTTTTTTTAATTCCATTTTTATTTCTTCCATGACTTGAAAATGCTTTGAAAGTATGTTTTAAATTTCTAAACATATGAAAATTTCTTTCTTTCTTTAGTATTGATTTCTAAAATGTATTGTATCAAAATGGCATTACCTGGCTCTGAAAAGCACATTGGTGCCTGTGGACCCCTGGTGGGAACAGGACTTCTAAAACAAGAAGGATGTCTGGAAGGCTGTGGTTCAAGGCCATTGTTACTGGTTCTCAACAGGGTCTCTGGACCAAGAGGGCACACAGTTTTGTTTGTTTTTTTTAAATTGAAGATGTTCATGCTCAAGATGAAACTGAATCCTATCTAGACAAGAGACATACTTATGTGTACAAAGCAAAGAACAACACAGTAACTCCCAGTGGAAAACTGAACAAACCCAGAGCAATCTGGGAAAAAGTATTAACAACTCACAATCATGGAAAGTGTCATGGCTCATGCCCAATTCCAAAGGAATTTTCTTGCTAAGGCCATTGGACACAGAATCTTTGTGCTACTGTACCTCTCAAAGACTTAAACTTGCTGAAAAGTAAATAAATAAAAGTGTGGATTTGAAAAAAAAAAAAAAAAAGAGGGCATTATCTGTATACCAGTCCTTCGTATTTTGCTGAAACATGCTTTATACCTAATGTGTGATCAATTTTTGTAAACATTCTCATTGCTTGACAAAACATTTATTTTATATTTCAAAATAATTTTATTTCTCTTTTGATTCTATAAGCAATCAAAAAATGTGTTTTAAAAGATTTTTTAAAATATGATCCATTTTTAAATTCTTTATTGAATTTATTGCAATATTGTTTGATGTTTTGGTTTTTTGGCTATGAGGTATATGGGTTCTTAGCTCCCTAGCCAGGGATCAAACCTTCAGACTCCTGCATTGGAAAGTGAAGCCTTAGCCACTGGACTACCAGGGAAATCCCAAAGGAAATATGTTTAAATAGCTCACCAATATGGGGAGTTTGTCAAATTCTTCCAGTTGTTTTATGAATCTTTGCTTTCTATTTTTGAAGCTACATTATAGGGTACATCCTGTTAAGGACTGTTGTGTCCTCTCGTTAATTAAAAATTTTATCACCTTGTATATAAACTCTCTCCCCCAGTAATGCCTTTTGTTTTAAAGTCTATTTTGTCTGAATAATGTCTGCACTAACATGCAATTACCACACGTTTCTTTTGGTTTATTGTTGTATGATCTACAAATTTTGTCCTTTGACTTTCAGATTTTCTGTATTTTTTAGGTGTGCTGACTGCAAACAGGTTTTAGTTGAATTTTATTTAATTTGATATGATATGACAGTGTTTGTCTGTTAAGTGGTGATTTGTTTCACTATATTTTTCACATTATGATATTTTGCATTATTGATATATTTGTACATTTTCTACCATGTTGTTGCTCTTATTTCTCTTATTTTTATTTTGATTTTTCCTTTTTTCCTGACCTTTAAAAAACTTGATTGAAACTTTATTTTTTATTCTTCTCACTAGATGTTACATATATTACTTCTATTTTTAATGGTTATCCTTAAGAATATACTGTGAACAATGAAGTATAAAATTTATATGTAAACTCGTAATTTGAGGATATTTAAACACTTCAATTGTTATCATTCCAATGTCAATCAACCTAGGCTAAGTTATTCTGTGATTAAAAAAGAAATCAACCTCAAAATATTTATTTTATAGTCTTCAAAGTTTATTTCTTTCTTAAATTACATGTCTGTCATGATTTAGCTAAAGGCCATCCCTTAATATTGTTTGTTAAAAATATTTATTTATTTATTTAACTGCACCAGGTCTTAGTTGCAGCATGCAGGATCTAGTTCCCTGACCTGGGATGGAACCCAGGCCCACTACATGGGGAGCATTGAGTCTTAGCCACTGGACCACCAGGGAAATCTCCCATATCATCTTTATATACTTCACTCAGCTCAGACTGACAGAGCAACTTCCACCTGGGAAATTTTGGTATCCTGCAAGAAGGAAAAGAGAGATTGTCAAAAGTGGATGTGACTGTTAAAATTTCCATTCAGAAATAGCACACATCAATTTGCTCATATTTACCTTACCAAAGGAAAGCAAATGGCCAAGCCCAGCATCAATAGGCTAGATATCTAATTTTATTAAAAGGCTCTATGAATATTTTTAAGATGATGTAATCCAACAGACTCATCAGCCCTCTTCTTATACAGAATCTCCTCATCACCCCTTTCCCAAGAGAAACAACCCCCAACTGCCTGGAAATCACTATATTAAGCTCAAATTTCAGAATCACATGTTATTTTTTTCCTCTCATGCTTTCTATTGGCCAAGAGTCCTGTGAAGCAAAAGGATACATTATACATCCCAAACTCAGCAAACAATAGTGAGACCAGAACTGAATAACCACCATGAACATCCACATTCAGAAAGATGGAGGCTCATATCAATTAGTTTTCCGTGGCCATTCTGAAGTCAAATTGTACAACTATTGCAAGGGTTCCATGCAAGGGGGACGGGGAACATTCCTTGTTTGGGTCCAGGTTCATTGCTTTCTTTAACTCCATGCTCCAGGAAGTCCATGCTCCAATATTTTCCTTAACCACATCTGAAAAGAGCATTGAGGAATAAACCCCCATAAGAGGCTGAGCATCTTTCTCTGCCTATTTCTTGTTCCTGGAGAGTTGGGGACAAGATGGTTCTGAACTTTGATCCATCAGATTCTCTCAGTCAATGCTGGCATTTCTATGACAGTAGGACTCATCAAAAAGTTAGTTGGCTTTTATCTATTTGATTTCACTCAGCTCCATATGCCAATAGTGACAACCCAAATTATTTCTATAGATGAACATCTTAAGTGTGTTGAACTTCTGTGGAAGAACCACACCCTTATTCTCACTTCCCCATCACGTCCAATTTAATAAGTTCTCAAGTGCTATTTTATTCAGAGATTTTTTAATGAAAGGTAGCAGGTCTAAGATTTCATGACCTTGTTCCAAGGTTTAGTTTTTTTGTTTTGTTTTTTTTGTTTTTTCACAAATTTCAATTTATACAAAGGTAGTAAGAATAGTATAAGAAATCCCCAATATCCTTTTCTTAGATTCACGAATTATTCATATTTTGTCACATTCACATTCTCTCTCTCTTTAGATATTTCTTGCTTGCTAGCTTTAGACACACACACACATCATTATTGCTGAACCATCCAAGAGGAACTTGTTTTGATGTTACTGTACTCGAGTATTTCACTGTGTAATGAAGATATATTTTTACATAACCATGGTATAATAGTCAAATTCAGATAATTTAACATTGATGTACTATTCTTATATATCCTCCATGTTCAAGTTTATCCAATTATTCCAATGATGTTATTTGTCTAGTCCGGGATCACAGACTGCATTTAATTGTCATGTGTCTTCCGTGTCCTTTCTTTGTCTTTAATGCCATTATTATTATTTTTGAAGAGTATGAGTCAGTTGTTTGTTGAATATGTATCAGTTTGGGTTTGTCTGTTTAGTCACAGTGCATTCAGTTTGTGCATGTTTATAGAAATGTTGCACATAGGATACTGGGTTCTTCTTAATGCCTTGCCTCAGGGTACTGAGTGCGTGCCTTGCTTTTGGACAAGACTACATGTTAATGGTCTTCATTGTTCAAATAACTGAAGATGAAAAAGAGCTGTTTGTACCTTTCAGTTTGCAATCTTGGAGTTTTTAGGCTCTAGTCCCTTTAAGGCAGCAGTCATTTTACAAGTTCATCTCTTTACTCTAGCATTTTGTCACCTCAAGTCAGTAACACCAAGGCTTGCTACTAGCATTTTGCTCCCAACATCCTTGCCTAAAGCCCTCAGTTCATTTGATATATTACCTGCTTTCCAAGTTGTCAGGGAAGTAGCTTGACCACTTGCTTCACTACTGCATAATGTAGTTACCATCTCTTCAGGACTCACCACCATCTGGCCCTGAAGCCTATGCCATATAAACTATGTTCTCTTGTACTGATAGTTCCTACTACCATTTTCCTTGTCAGTCATCTTAGACAAAGATATGTGGTCATGTGAAAATGGATGATTGTTTCTGCTCTTTGTAGGTTTGCAAATTAGCACCAAGACTATAGAAATAATAGGAGGCTGCTAAAACAGACTCTATAAAAAGTTTATCATTCTAATAAGCAATTCTACTGCTAGGAATCTATCTTGTAAGAAATATCTGAACATATGTACAAAGATACATGAACAAAGATATTTATTTCAGCCTGGGTTGTAACAGTGAAAAACTGAAAAGCACTTAAAGGGCTATCCATAAAGGAATGTTCAATAAATTATGATGCAGTCATACTATGGGATACTTTTGCAGCCATTAAATAGAATGAGCTATGTCTGTAAGTTATGCTATACTACCATCTCTAAAACTAGTGCTCAATGGAAGTATATAAATCAATGGAAATCTATAAAACCTGTAATATAATTCCATTAAATAAAAACAAGTACATACTGCAACATTCTGTGTACATACACATATAGAATGTAAATGTATGGGGGGGAGGGGAAGCTGGAAAGAGCTACATCAAACTGTCAAAACAGGTGTTTCATTCTAAAGAGAAACATAGGGAGTGGTGGGGTGAAGGGTAATGAAGAGGGATTTTAGCATTTTATTCTGGATTTGGCCTCTGTTGTTTAAACTGTCAACTATAAACTGGCACTTACCAAGAGCGTTGCCAACAACTGAACAACAAAGACGTTTGCCACCTGCCTCTATGGAAATTGAACCCCGTGCTGCTATAGCTATTGACCTTCAACAACCCTTGAGGGAGTTTAGGGTAAACTGAGGCACTCTGTGCTCCAAGGAATCTGGTGGGACAGGTCTTTAGATAGTTGATTTTTTAGGAACGATTTTATCTCAATCCTTGTATCTCCTCATATCTAGAGAAGCAGTAAATCCCTTCATGGTGACAGCAGATCCTCATGAATAACAAAAAGCCTTTTATAAAATGAATGCTTTATGGTATTGACTGCCCCTTCGCCAAAACCATATGTATTGACTCCCCCATGACCGCTTTGGAGCATCTCTCAGAGCTATCTGTGATGCTGCCTCCCAGACTGCAGTCCTCATTTTGCCCCAAATAAAACTTAACTCGCAACTCTCAATTTGTACATCCTTTTAACTGACAAAACTTATGTAAAAATATGTGATTGTGCTACTTATGTAAATTAATTGTTGGATAAATAATATAATGTGTAACTCAGTGGCAAGATAAACATCTAAAGGCAATAAGAAGCCTGGGGTAGGAAAGAAAGAAATGTAATGAAGACATGATCACAGTTATCAAATACTGAGGTGTCTCTCAAGGTGAAAAAGTCCTACATTTATTTTGTGCACCCCCAGAGAGCAAGGAGACCTGGGTTCCATCCCTGGGTCAGGAAGATCCCCTGGAAGAGGGAATGGCTACCCACTCCAGTATTCTTGTCTGGAGAATTCCATGGACAGAGGAGCCTGGCGAACTACAGTGCATGGGGTCACAAAGATTTGGACAGGACTGAGTGACTAACACTTTCCCTTTCACATGAGAGCAGGAGGATGGCAAGAAAAAAATCTATTCATCTCTTTGAACTATCTAGGGATGGGATGGACTACTTGTGAGGTATAATGAAACTCCTGGCCTCGGGTATTTCAAGGAGGAAATTCAAGCCCTAACAAAAGTTCGGGTTAAAAAATATGAAATATAGATGGTTTTCCATCTCAGTTTCCAATTTCCATTTTTGATTGATGTTTCTGGGAACCACTACCCGCATTCTGAAATACATTGTTCTTGAACTTTGGTTCCTAGGGAAGTTCACAGGAACACTTGGGTCCTGACTGTTGATTCACCACTTTGAAGTATACTTGAGCTAACAAATTCCCCATGGCCTTCTCTACCAGGAAAAATATCAGCCACACCTAACTACCACCACCCCAAACTCCAGGCTTCTGCAAGAGAAGTGTCATCCCTCAGACCCTCCCATTGAGTTTCAGCCCTCAGGAAAATTTCAATCCTTTGTCCCGCCATTGGTCCTTCTGCAGAGTAAGGGCTCTAGGGGTAAAGGTGGCAGATTACCCTCTATCTTACATCCTCTGGCATGTGGTCAAAGACTAGCTAAAATCTGCTCCCAATCCACTGAACCTCAAACCCACGATTATTTCTCTGCATCTCAGTCAGTCAATTCCACATGCATGATGCTGCTCACATCCTTCGGTTGAACTCTCTGTGCTCATCCCCCAAGGGCTCTCTCCCTCTCCTCCGCCCTCTCTTTCTTACCTTCTCTCTCCTCCATCCCCATCCTATTCTTCTCTCCTCTCTTCTCCCTGTTTCTTTCCCCTCTTTGGTCTCTTACTCAGGCATTATGGTGATGTCGTCTTCCTTCTCATTATCTACCCACAATATTTCCTAATGGGGTATACTTGACCAAGAAAAGAGCACTGTCAGAATTTTAAGCCAGAGAAGACCTTAAAATATCTAGTATTACTTTCTCCTTTGTGCCTTGCACAACCGACCCAGAGCATTTCTCATCAAGTGATGAATATTCAAATCTCAGGTTTGCCTCTTCTCTGGGAAGTCAGACCCTTAAGAAATGAGTGCCAGTGATAAACCACAATGCAGAAGTCCTCACTGGACTGCGGCCCATGGGTCAAAATATTCATCTCCTTCACGTTTGCAAGACTTTGGTAGTGAGTGTATCAGCATCTATACTGAGGATCCACTCACCTGGATGTCTTAGCAGGTGAGTGAGCTCCTGTACTGTCTGATGTGCATCTTTTCTGTGCAGTGTTGTGTAGACATAGACACAGACAGAGATAGCCGCTGTAGATCTGTTTGCCCGATAAGAGAATCTGAGCTTGAGGGAACTACCTCTACTCTATGTGCTTAAGGGTCTCTCCACGCTTTAAAAATGAAGTCAGAACATGGCCAGAATTCATCATCCCATCCTTGCCATTAGCATCCTTTCGGTCTAATGTTCAATTCAGAGATGCAGCTTCTCAGCACTACATGTTATTTTTATGAAGACAGAGCTAACCACTTCTGCATAAACCATAATTCTTCTCCAGTGATGAGGGTGAAGTCTTATTCAAAAGAGTCAATCGTATTTCATGATGGATTTAACCACTTGTCTCACATTATCCCAATTAGAGAGACCTCGCTTGTCACCGAAGATCAAATTTCTTTCATTCTTCTGCAAAGAATATTAACAATGTTGAAAGCTACTACACATTTGATCATAACACCTTATCTTAGAATCATCCTCCTGATGAACTGTCTTCATTGTTGCTTATGAAACTGAGACCTAATTTCCCCCACTGAGCATCCAGAAAACAGATTTGTGGTTTTTAAAATATATTCTTCTTTACTTTAATAAAAGACACAAATATCTCCAAATGTATGCAATAAAGTAATGACAACTTTGAAGAGTAAATAATTTTAAGATCTTAAAAATAAAGTGATCAGAAAAAGAAATGACACATGAACATGTTTTTGGATCACTATGAAGTCCTAGAACAGCATTGTGCCTTTTAAATTGTCTGCATTCTTATTTCAGTTTAGCAGAAGTTTTGCTTTATAGGAATTGTGTTTTTTTAAATGCAAAGCAGTTTGTGATTTTTTAAATCAATATTTCATTTATGATTCATGTTTTGCTAAAATGGATAATGTAATGTCTTAATGGATAGAAATGGATCACTGCAAGGAGGTCAGAAAGCAATGACTGCCATTAATAATACATGTCCTACAAGGTAATTGACAGACAATGAGTAGGCGAGTCACTTGGTTCCTGCACAGGCTTGCTATATGGGATGTATACAGAAATAGCTGCTGATTTTAAGATCAGCACATGTCAGAGAGGCACACACATTTGTGTGCATCTTATCGAGTCTTTGCCCTCAGCAAATACTTTCTCTACTCATTCAAAAACCAAACACAGTTAATTATAGAAGAACTGCATATGATTAGAGAAATCCTGAAAATAAAATGTGCTAGCAGCCCTAATTGCGTGAGGCACTGGGCATGATGTACCTTTGCTAGATGATTACATTTTCTGGGTTTCCTACATACAACTCAAGCGTTTATAGTTTACCCTTCTGACAATGCTCCAGAGTCCAACTTTGAGAAATATGTGCACATGCAAAATAGTATATATATATATATATATATATATATATATATATGCACAAATAACACACTTTATATGAACACATTTTTTATTTATTTACTTTTTTGCCACACTGTGCAGTGTATGTGATCTTAGTTCCCTGACCAAAGGTTGAACCTGGGCGCATTGTGGCGGAAGTGTGGAGTCCTAACTACTGGACTGCTAGGGAAGTGCCTGGACACACATATTTAATATGCACCCTATATACACTCATACTTTCAAAATTATATATATCCACACAGTAAATATGTCTCATTAAATATAACTATCATTGAAATTATGGCTTCCCAGGTAGCTCAGTGGTAAAGAATCTGCCTGCCAATGCGGTAGACACAGAAAACATGAGCTTGATCCCTGGGTCAGGAAGATCTCCTGGAATGGGAAATGGTAACCTGCTCCAGTACTCTTGCCTGGAAAATTCTATGGACAGAGGAGGATGGCAGGCTACAGTCTGTGGGGTTGCAAAGAGTTGGGCATGACTAAGCACACACAACAGAATTGTATATGTAATCACATCACACACAAAATTTTGAATACAAGCCTTAATTGAACTTTATGGAGAGTGTGGCCTCTTCACTGTGAGTAAAACTGCCCTGGCCTCCCTGGAATGGCATGACTCCTTTTTTAAAAAGTCAATATAAATGATTATTTTTTTAAAAAATTGAAGTATAATTGATTTACAATGTTGTATTAGTTTCAGATGTACAGCACAGTGACTCAGTTATGTATCTTTTTCAGATTCCTTTCCCTTATAGCTTATTACAAAATACTAAGTATAGTTCCCTGTGCATATCAAAACAAAACAAACAACCCAATCAAAAACTAGGCAGAAGATATAAACAAACATTTCTCCAAAGAAGGCATAGAGATGGCCAGTGAGCACATTTTAAAAAATGCTCAACATCGCTAATTAGAGAGTAAAAATTACAATGCAGTATCACCTCGCACCAGTCAGAATGGCCATCATCAAAAAAATGTACAAATAATAAATGCTGGAGAGAGTGTGGAGGAAAAGGAACCCTCCTACACTGCTGATGGAAACGTAAGTTGGTACAGCCCATTAAAGAACTTGAAGAGCCAAACCAATGTTCTGTATTCGAGTGTTGTTTCTTCCTGGTATTTAAATTCAGTAATACTCTTCATACTCTGCTGCTATGAAAGTGTGTTGCTTAGTCATGTCCAACTCTTTGTAACCCTATGGACTATAGCCCACCAGGCTACTCTGTTCATGGATTTCTCCAGGCAAGAATACTGGAGTGGGTTGCATGCCCTCCTCCAGGGGATATTCTCGACCCAGGGATCAAACCCAGGTATCCTGCATTGTGGGCAGATTCTTTACCATTTGAGCCACCAGGGAAGCCTGATCACAATTAAACATGCTTCTGGGATGAGCTTTGGATAGAGAGCTATCAAAGAAGGTGGGGTAAACAGGAAGGAAATCCTAAAGGGAGTGAATATATAAGTATAGCTGATTCACTTTGCTGTACAACAGAAACTAACACAACATTTTAAGCAATCATATTCCAATAAAAAGTTAATAATGAAAAGAATTTGGCTCAGGGTTAATTCAACACTCTCTGGTTCACAGCAGAGATCTATAACATATTTCTGTAAAGGGCCAGAAATTTAATATTTTAGGCTTTGTGGGCCATTTAATCTTGGTCACATGTTGTTGTTCCTTGTCTTTGTTTTCAAACACCTTGAAAATGGCACAAGCCACCCTTAGCTTCAAGACTGAACAAAAACAGCTGTAGTTTTCCTACCTGTGGTTTGGAGTGTAAACTCTGAAAGACTGCCTGGGTCCAAAACCTGTCACTTCCTAAGTCAGATACATGTATGTGTAAAACTGAATCACTTTGTTGTACACCTGAAACTAACACAACATTGTTAATCAATCAACTATATTCCAATAAAAATAAAAAGCTGAAAATAATTTTAAAATAAAACTAAAAATATATCTGAATCACTTTGCTATATAGCAGAAATTAACCCAACATTGTAAATCAACTACACTTCAATAAAATAAATTTTAAAACTAACCAGACACTTTAAAACTAAATTTAAAAACTAACAAGCTATGTTACCTTTGGTGAGTTACTTAACTATTCTGTGCCTTAGGAAGATGAGCAGTCGTAATAGCACTTCCCTCATAGGATATGGTGAGGATTTAACAATTTAACACATAGGAAATACTTAGGAGAGCAATAAATTGATGCTCTTATCAATAGGTTTAGGAGGAAGGGTTGGTTTCCCCAGTTGTTCAGGGCCCCAAACTTCCCCATAGAAGCCATAGCAAAATGTCAACCAATTGTTCTTTTCTTATGGCATATAGTGCACGGGAAGGATAAATACTGTCTGCTCAGAGTATTAAAATAGTTCCCATATGCAGAGTGGGACAAAAATAGCTCTTACCTTACAGGGCTGTTTTGCAGAATAAATGGGCTGATGAATATGAATTTGCTCATTATGATGTATAGTCTAGTTATTATTGTGGAAGAGGCCTGATTATAATTACTAATTAGGCAAGAGCTTTTGGCAGAACCTTCTTCTGGGTAATACCCCTGATGTAATATATTTGAAGCATGTGCAGCTGATCCATGCCTCTTCCTCTTTTTCCTTCCACTCTGCATTTTCTTAGATTGAGAGCTGGGTTCTAGTCACCCCTGTGACCTCGACACCCAGTAAAGGACCAAGAGCAGTGCTGTAGCTGAGTAAAAAATATTTTTTAAATGAAATAACTTTATTTTTAAGACACAGTAGGAAGATTTTCACATTTGTGTGCTTGCTTGAGCTTTCTCTTTTTTAGTGACATTTTTAAATCAAAAAACACATGCAGTACAAGATGGCTGTCAGAATAAACACACATGCAACACCCAATATACCTAGTAACTACAGAAGAAATACATGCAAACGAACACACCATCCATGCCCACACTGGAAAACAGGATGAGGCTGACAATCAGACATGTGCTGTGCTTAATTTCTCAGTCATGTCCAACTCTTTGCGACCCCATGGACTGCAGCCTGTGAGGCTCCTCTGTCCATGGGGATTCTCCAGGAAAAAATACTAGAGTGGATTTCCATGCCCTTCTCCAGGGGATCTTCCCAAACCAGGGATTGAACCCAGGTCTCCTGCATTGCAGGTGGATTCTTTACCATCTGAGCCACCAATCAGACCTCACAAAGTTAAAAATAAATAAATAAATAAGGTCAGCATGACACCACCTCAAGGCCTTTGAGCTTGCTCTCCCATCTCTCAAATCCATTTATATAGTTCTATTTCCATGGGCGCGTGTTCAGTTGCTTTAGTCATGTCTGAATCTTTGCGACCCCATGGATTGCAGCCCGCTAGTCTCTTCTGTCCGTGGGAATTCTCCAGGCAAGAATACTGGAGTAGGTTGCCACTTCCTTCTCCAGGGGATCTTCCCGGCTCAGGGATCGAACCCGTTTATCCTGTAGCTCCTGCATTGCAGGTAGATTCTTTACCACTGAGCCATTGGGGAAGCCCTCCCTGTTTAAATATCAAAAAATCAAAAATGAAATGAAATGAAATGAAATAAAAAAGAGAGAGAGAAACTCTAAAGATTCCTGAAAGGAGAAGAGAATATGGGATCCAATAGGAAATGGAAATCATAGGCTCAAGTGTGTGCAGGGAGGATGGTTGAAAAGATGGAGCTGCTCTGGAGGTGCTGCCAGCCCAGAGAGCAGACAGCAGAGGTGTAGATAGGCAGGTGATCTAAGGCGTTCATCTGGATGCTTGTCTGGGATAGCAGAGAAGAGCTGAATGTGTTGGCCACTCTGTTTCATTGCCTTGGGCCAAGCATCACATGACAGGGTGCTAGCATCTGAGAGACAAGACAATATATTGTTCCACTGGCAGCCTTAGGAGGATTGGGGAGCTCCTCTTCCCAAAGGAATCGTGACTGGAAGGACATCCCACTCATACAAGATCTAAGACCACTTTATTTGGATGTGGAAAGTAAACCATCTGTGGTTCCTATCTGAATGCATTATGAAAGTGTATCCTTCAACAAAGCAAAATTATTATTTGGAATATACAAAGATATTTGTTTCAAAAAGAAATTAAAAATCTCAGTGGAAACATGGGCAGAAGTTATGAACAGGTAGTCCTGTTTCTAAAAATGAAATACAAATGACCAATGAATGCATGGCAAGATGCCCAGCTTCCCCAGTAAGGAGGAAATACCAATTAGAACCAAGAAATGCAATTTTGTACTCATCAGAGTAACAAACTCGTATAAAATTTGGATGATGTTGCAAAGAAATGAATATTTTTATTTATCACTTTTGTGAATGTAAATTTTCATAGCTACTCCACAGTCCAATGTTGGCAATGTCTTATTAGAATGAAACAGTGAATATTCTCTGTGACTCAGCAACTCCCTCGGTTTTGACCTTAGAGATACACTTGCAGGTGCCCAATGTGAAAGTTCAAGCAAGTTCATTCCAGCAGTGTTGGAGCAGATAAGACCAGTAACAAATGTAAACACTGGAATAAATGCACCACAGTACATCCTGACTCTGCAGGGCTTATAAGGAAATGGTCTCAGACCTATGTGCGTGAAGGTGGGAAGTTCTTCAGACGTATTATTAAGTGAGGAAAATAGAATTCATGGAACAAGAAGTATAGTATAACATGATTTAGGTATAAGAGCAAACTCTCCATACAAAATGTAAAGAGAAAGAGATAGAGAGTGAGAGAGAGGACAGGAGGGGTGGGGAGTGGAGGGGGTGTTAGAATTTGATTTAAATTTAAAAATAAATCATTTTTAAGTGAATTAAGTCAGAAAGACAAAGATGAATACTACATGTCACTTATAAGTGGAATCTGAAGTATGACACAAATGAACCTATCTATGAAACAGAAACAAAATCAGGGACTAGTGGTTGCCAAGGGGGAAGGGAGTGGAAGAGGGTAGAAAGGGAGCTTGGGATGAACAGAGGCAAATCATTACATACAAAGAGATAAATGGCAAAGTCCTACTGTACAGCACAGGGAACTATTTTCAATATCCTGTGATAAACCATAATGGAAAAGAATATGAAAGAAGAATGTGTACATATACATTCTTATATATATAACTGAATCACTTTGTGGTGCAGCAGTAATTAACACAACATTGCAATTCAACTATAGGTCAATAAAAATTAAATTGTCTAGAAAAATGGTATAGATGATCTTATTTGCAAAACAGAAACACAGATGTATAGAACAAACGTATGGACACCATGTGGGGAAAGGGGATGGGGATGTGAGATGAATTGGGAGATTGGAGTTGACATATATACTTTACTGTGTATAAAAGAGATAACTAATGAGAACCTACTGTATACCACAGGAAGCGCTCCTTGGTGCTCTGTGGTGACCTAAATGACAGAGAAATCCAAAAAAGAGGGGCCATGTGTATGCATATAGCTGACTTGCTTTGCTGTACATCAGAAACTAACACAACATTGTCATTCAACTACACACCAATAAAGAAATAAATTTAAAAATAGTTTTCATAGTGTAATATGGCCTCAAGATAGACAACTGAAAAACACAAAGAGAAAGGAAACATCTCTAATCTCGTTCCACAGAGAAAACCCCATTGAGCATTTTGCTGTATAGTCTTTTAGTCAGTTTTCTATGTAGGTACAGGTTGAATTGGAAATGTTGATCTGCTGGGGAAATTCTTATTTTGGAGGGAAAAATATACTCAGGTTAGTGAATAGAGGCAGAGGAAATTGTGTGAACCTGGAGCATTCAGGGGAACACATGTGGATCGCCAACACCTTGTGGAGAAAGAGGAAACAATAGGAACACAACTGGAAAATGTTCCCAGTCCAGGGAACTTGGGGAGCGGGTAAGGCTGAGATTCATGGAGTCAAAGGGGACGGTGCAGAGAATGCTGATGTTTAGTTGCTCAGTCGTATTGCAACGCTTTTCGAACCCATGGACTGCAGTATGCCAGGCTTCCCTGACCTCCCAGAGCTTGTTCAAACTCAAGTCCATTGACTCAGTGACGCCATCCAACCATCTCAGTCTCTGTGGCTCCCTTCTCCTCTTGCCCTCCATCCTTCCCAGAAATAGGGTCTTTTCCAATGAGTCAGCTCTTTGCATCAGGTGGCCAAAGTACTGAGTGCCCCCAAAGTGCGCATGCATCCTCTGTTCACTCCATCAATGCCATTTATAATAATAAAACTATGAGAACAATCAGATATAATTGGAGCAATCAATTATAACACCTGAACAGGTGTTTGGCAGAGTTTGTGCTGCAGATAACATGAGATTCAGAGCCAAAAAATTGGAACAGGAAATACAAGGGTTAAATCTAGTAACTCTAGACCCTGCATGTGTAAGAATCTGAGCCAAGTTTGATTTTCTATGTCCAAGAAACATTGCCTATTTCAACACTGTTTTCAAATTTGTCATAGGAGTTTTTCATAGTATCTTCTTATAATTTTCAAACCTTTTCTGTATCTCTGTGTTCATGTTTCATGTTATTTGCACCTCATGTTTCTTGATCCTATTTGCCTAAGGTTTTTCTGTTTTATGAGTCATTTCAAAGTTTTCAGTTTTGCTGATCAAATCATTTCTTGGGAAGGAGAAATCTTTTTCATGAACTTCAGCTTTTATCTCAACTATTTCCTTCTTTCCAATTTTCCCACCCACTAATGAGATTTTTTTGGATTTCCTCCTTACCACATTGCCTGTGTGTTGCCCAGAGGTGGCAGGGCATATGGTTAGTAAAAAATGACAATGAATGAGAAAACGTCTTGGTCCCTAGAAACACGGAGAAGGGCTTTCCATAGAAACAAGTGGAAGTCAGAGAGACCCTGACAATGTCTAGTCTAGGAGGGAGCTGACTGAATGAGGGGTGGGGCTTGTCATAACATCTCAGATCAGAGGAATAACCTTCAGAAGGGAACTTAGATAGATCAGGTGGTCAGCCGTTAAATCAGGTGGAGGAAAATATTTGTGGTTATCTGCTGAGACTTTCCAGCCCCCAAACTATTCACAGAAATCTTAATATCAATTATTTTGATGATTACATTTACTAAGAATGCTCTTGTACTAAGAGTAAATCAAAATTTCCAAGAGCTCCAAATGTAACACCCAGAGGCACAAGGAGACCAAGTTAGTAATTCTGGAGAGCAAGAAGTCTATGCTCAGTCGAATCCAGTCTGTCTTCCTTTGAGTTTTTTATTAGTTTAACGTTAGTCATTGTTGCTGTTTAGTTACTAAGTCCTGTCCAACTCTTTTGAGGCCCCCTGGACTATAGTCCACCAGGCTCCTCTGTCCATAGGATTTTCCAGGCAAGAATACTGGAGTGGTTGCCCAACCCAGGGATAAAACCTGAGTGTCCTTGGCAGGTGGATACTTTACCATTGAACCACCTGGGAAGCCTTGGTTAGCCTATTTTTTAAATGCCTGTTTCTACCGACCCTCCAAGAATCACTGGGAGCATTTATCCATCCTTGCAGTTTAGGAGTCTGAAAATCTCACCTGCAGAAAACAAAAATGTGAGATCTCCAAGACATTTGACCATTACAGTTCAGTTCAGTTTCAGTCACTCAGTCGTCTCCAACTCTCTGTGACCCCGTGGATTGCAGCACACCAGGCCTCCCTGTGCATGCATTCTTCAAACTCATGTCCATCAAATCAGTGATGCCATTCAACCATCTCATTCTCTGTAACCCATTTCTCCTCCATCCTTCAATCTTGCCCAGCATCAGCGTATTTTTTAATGAGTCAGTTCTTCCAATCAGGTGGCCACAGTATTGGAGTTTCAGCTTCAACATCAGTCCTTCCAATGAATATTCAGGACTGATTTCCTTTAGGAAGGACTGGTTTGGTAACCTTGCAGTCCAAGGGACTCTCAAGAGTCTTCTCCAACACCACAGTTCAAAAGCATCAATTCTTCAGCACTCAGCCTTCTTCATAGTCCAACACTCACATCCATACATGACTAGTGGAAAACCATAGCTTTGACTAGACAGACTTTTGTTGGCAAAGTAATGTCTCTGCTTTTTAATATGATATATAGGTTGATCATAGTTTTTCTTCCAAAGAGCAAGCACCTTTTAATCTCATGGCCACTGTCACCATCTGCAGTGATTTTGGAGACCCCAAAAATAAAGCCTTTCACTGTTTCCATTTTTTCTCCATCTATTTGCCATGAAGTGATGGGACCAGATGACATGATCTTAATTTTCTGAATGTTGAGTTTTAAGCCAACTTTTTCACTCTCCTCTTTCACTTTCATGAAGAGGCTCTTTAGTTCCTCTTCACTTTCTGCCATAAGGGTGGTGCCATCTGCATATCTGAGGTTATTTATATTTCTCCTGGCAATCTTGATTCCAGCTTGTGCTTCATCCAGCCAAGCATTTCACATGATGTACTCTGCATAAAAGTTAAATAAGCAGGGTGACAATATACAGCCTTGATGTACTCTTTTCCTATTTGGAACCAGTCTGTCTTTCCATGTCCAGTTCTAACTGTTCCTTCTTGACCTGCATACAGATTTCTCAAGACGCAGGTCAGGTGGTCTGGTATTCCCATCTCTTGAAGAATTTTCCACAGTTTGCTGTGATCCACACAGTCAAAGGCTTCAGCATAGTCAATAAAGCAGAAATAGATGTTTTTCTGGAACTCTCTTGCCTTTTCAATGATCCAGCGGATGTTGGCAATTTGATCTCTGGTTCCTCTGCCTTTTCTAAAACCAGCTTGAACATCTGGAAGTTCACAGTTCATGTATTGCTGAAGCCTGGCTTGGAGAATTTTGAGCATTACTTTACTAGAGTGTGAGATGAGTACAATTGTACAGTAGTTTGAACATTCCTTGGCATTACATTTCTTTGGGATTGGAATGAAAACAGCTTTTCCAGTCCTGTGGAAACTGCTGAGTTTTCCAAATTTGCTGGCATATTGAGTGTAGCACTTTCACAGCATCATCTTTCAAGATTTGAAATAGCTCAACTGGAATTCCATCACCTCCACTAACTTTGTTCATAGTGATGCTTCCTAAGGCCCACTTGACTTTGCATTCCAAGATGTCTGGCTCTAGGTGAGAGTTAACACCCTCATGATTATCTGGGTCATGAAGATCTTTTTTGTATAGTTCTGTGTATTGTTGCCACCTCTTCTTAATATCTTCTGCTTCTGTTAGGTCCATGCCATTTCTGTCCTTTATTGTGCCCATCGTTGCATGAAATGGTCCCTTGGTATCTCTAATATTCTTGAAGAGATCTCTAGTCTTTCCATAGTATTGTTTTCCTCCATTTCTTTGCACTGATCACTGAGGAAGGCTTTCTAATCTCTCCTTGCTATTCTTTGGAACTTTGCATTCAAATGGGTATGCTTTTTCTTTCTTTGCCTTTAGCTTCTTTTCTCAGCTATTTTTAAGGTCTCCTCAAACAACCATTTTGCCTTTTTGCCTTTCTTTTTCTTGGGGATGGTCTTGATCACTGCCTCCTGTACAATATCATGAACCTCCATCCATAGTTCTTCAAGCACTCTGTCTATCAGATCTAATCCCTTGAACCTTTTTGTCACTTTCACTGTATAATCGTAAGGGATTTGATTTAGGTCATACCTGAACGGTCAAGTGGTTTTGCCTACTTTCTTCAGTTTATGTCTGAATTTGGCAATAAGGAGTTCATGATCTGAGCCACAGTCAGCTCCCAGTCTTGTTTTTGCTGACTGTATAGAGCTTCTCCATCTTTGGCTGCAAAGAATATAGTCAATCTGATTCTGGTATTGACCATTTGGTAATGTCCATGTGTAGAGTCTTCTCTTGTGTTGTTGGAAAAGGGTGTTTGCTATGACCAGTGCATTCTCTTGGCAAAACTATTAGCTTTTGCCCTGCTTCATTCTGTACTCCAAGGCCAAATTTGCCTGTTACTCCAGGTGTTTCTTGACTTCCTACTTTTGCATTCTAGTCCCCTATGATGAAAAAGAGATCTTTTTTAGGTGTTAGCTCTAGAAGGTCATGTAGGTCTTCATAGAATTGTTCAACTTCAACTTCTTCAGCATTACTGATTGGAGCATAGACTAGGATTACTGTGATATTGAATGGTTTGCCTTGGAAACGAAGAGAGATCATTTTTCATTTTTGACATTGCACCCAGCAACTGTATTTCTGACTCTTTTGTTGACTATGAGGGCTACTCCATTTCTTCTAAGGGATTCTTGCCCACAGTAGTAGATATAATGGTCATCTGAGTTAAATTCACCCATTCCAGTCCATTTTAGTTCACTGATTCCTAAAATGTTGATGGTTATTCTTACCATCTCCTATTTGACCACTTTCAATTTACCTTGATTCATGGACCTAACATTCAACATTCCTATGCAATATTGCTCTTTACAGCACTGGACTTTACTTCCTTCACATTCACAGCTTGGTGTTGTTTTTGCTTTGGGTCCATTTCTTCTTTCTTTCTGGAGTTATTTCTCCACTCTTCTCCAGTAGCACATTGGGCATCTACTGACCTGGGGAGTTCATCTTTCAGTGTCATACCTTTTGTCTCTTCATACTGTTCATGGGGTTCTCAAGGCAAGAATACTGAAGTGGTTTGCCATTGCCTTCTTCAGTGAACCACCTTTTGTCAGAACTCTCCACCATGACCCATCCGTCTTGGGTAGCCCTACATGGCATGGCGCATAGTGTCATTGAGTTAGACAAGGCTGTGGTCCATGTAATCAGTTTGATTAATTTTCTGTGATTGTGATTTTCATTCTGTCCACCCTCTTATGGAAGCTTCTTGATGGGAGAGACTGAATGTAGGGGAAACTGGGTCTTGTTCTGATGGGCAGGGCCATGCTCAGTAAATCTTTAATCCAATTTTCTATTGATGGGCAGGGCTGTGTTCCCTCCCTGTTGTTGACCTGAGACCAAACTATGGTGGAGGTAATGAAGATAATGGTGACCTCCTTCAAAAGGTCCCATGCATGTACTGCTACGCTTAATGCCCCTGACCCTGCAGCAGGCCACTGCCAACCCACGCATCTGCTGGTGACTCCTGGACACTCACAGGCAGGAGACAAAAATTTTCATCCAAACAGGATGAATAATTCCACTCACTGTTAATGCAATTATTCCTCTGATTTTGAATTCCTTTGCTCAAGAGTTAAAATCATGTGTGATGCCTTTGTGCTAAACTTGCAGCCTTAAGCAGCTTTTCTCCCTCCAGTTTTCTACACACCCTCCATAACAGTCTCCAATCAGCCTGTTGCTCTCAGGACTGGTTTTCACATTAGCATGTTTTTATAGTACACAATGGTTTCCTCAGTTACACAACAGACCCAGGGCCAATAAACTCTTTTCTGGGTAATGTAAAGCATATTTGAGCACAAGAATGAATGCCTTTTTGTAGCTAAAAATAAGCACTTGTTTTTAATTTTCCAGGAGAATGTGGTCTCTCAACCTGAGAGGCCACCTCCTACCTATTGAAACCTTTATGGTAAAGTTGTTCCTCCTTGGCTGGAAGTGCGGGATTCAAGTTTTGTTGTGTAACACAAAGGGAAAAGCCCATATGCAAATCTCTCTTTAATTCCACCATATCCCTACAATACTTTAAAAACAGGTTCTTCTGTTGTTGGGATTTTCCAGGCAAGAATACTGGAGTGGGTCACCATGCACTCCTCTCAGGGATCTTCCTAACCCAAGGAAACAACCAATGACTCCTGTGTCTCCTAAATTGCAGGTAGATTTTTTTTTTTTTTTTTTTACCACTGAGCCACTCAGAAACCCCATAAAAAAAAAAAAGATATCAAATAACAAAAACAGATGACAGCAAATTCATTATAGAAGCAACTCCCACCACAGCCAATCAGCATGGAAAGAGTATCTAATTTTTATACTACTAACAATAGCTGGCATTACCTTGTTTAAGCATCATAATAGCATTATGAAGTTAGTAAGATTATATCCACATAAGGAAGTCAGTTACTTTTCATTTCCACCCAAATGCTGTAAGCTTACCCTGCTGCATCACCTATGCTTATTGGAGGAATTTTCCTTTTCTCCAAATGTTTGTTTTTGACTGCGATGGTGTCCTGTGCCTCACACGAACCACTGATCAACCTTAAAAGGATGTTTAAAAACCATCCACATCTAGGGACTTCCTCAGTGGTCCAGTGGTTATATCTCCACCTTTCAATGCAGAGGGTGTGGGTTTGATCCTTGGTAGGGGAGCTAAGATCCCACATGCCTCATGGCTGAAAAGACCAAAAACATAAACAGAAGCAATATTGTAACAGACTCAATAAACACTTTAAAAATGATGCACATCAGAAAATCTTTATAAAACCATCCACATCTACATTTTTCTCACTATTGTTGAATACAAAACCTTTCTTTTCAAGAAGCAAAGTCTTTATATCTGTTGAAGATTGGGCTATCGTTACAGGATAGAGCCCATCCTTGAAGAAAGCCTCTCCTTTAAATGATCTATTGCAAAAATTTAGAAAAGATGCTTTTAAAAAATGAGCTAAGAGAAGCTGTCATTAGGAGTGAAGGCACTTGAATCAGACAAACCCAGGTCAAAGTATTATTAGACCAATGTAATCTGTTATTATCATCTTGGTCTCCATCATCCAAGAATATCCAATATATCTTCTATTAATCCTAAGGATCTAATGGTCTACACAATTACAGAATGCGAAGGTCATGCTTCATAGGCTGGTGAAGACAAAGGACTCCAGTCTCAGTCTCTAACAGGGAAGGGAAATAGAAGTAGTATTTACTAAGCACCTACAGTGAGCCTGGGATCTTTGTCAGAAAGTTAAAATGCATTGTCTAATGGAATCCCTTCACCAATCTCAGAAGGTAGATATTAGCCTAACTTTTCATTTTAGTAAAAATTGCTGAGAAAAGTTAAGTTTATGTTTGTACTGTGTTATGTTGAATCGCTCAGTTGTTTCTGACTCTTTGCAACCCCATGACTGTGTAGCCCTACAGGCTCCTCTGTCCACAGGATTTCCCAGGCAAGAATACTGGAGTGGGTTGCCATTTCCTTCTCCAGGGGATCATCCTGACCCCACATCTCCTGTATTGGCAGGCATAGTGTTTACCACTGAGACCCTTGGCAAGTCCACACCTATCCTATCATCCAGGAATTCCACCCTTAGATTTTTATTCAAAAGACATGAAAATATATGTTTGTAGAAAGCCTTCTACAGAAAGAGTCTTAGCAATTATATTCATAATAATAAGAAGATGAAAACAACCCAAATAACCACTCACAGAAGAATGGATAAACAAACTTGGTATATTTGCAAAGTGGTATACTACTCAGTAATAAAGAAGAATGAGCAGTGTGATTGATTTTCAAAAACAGTGTGTTTCACCAAGGAAACCAGATCTGAAAGAGACATGTGTACCCCAATGTTCATCACAGCACTGTTTATAATAGCCAGGACATGGAAGCAACCTAGATGTCCATCAGCAGACAAATGGATAAGAAAGCTGTGGTACATATACACAATGGAATATTACTCAGCCATTAAAAAGAATACATTTGAATCAGTTCTAATGAGATGGATAAAACTGGAGCCCATTATACAGAGTGAAGTAAGTCAGAAAGATAAACACCAATACAGTATACTAATCCATATATATGGAATTTAGGAAGATGGTAACGATAACCCTATATGCAAGACAGAAAAAGAGACACAGATGTATAGAACAGACTTTGGACTCAATGGGAGAAGGCTAGGGTGGGATGATCTGAGAGAACAGCATCGAAACATGTATATTATCAAGTGTGAAACAGATCACCAGTCCAGGTTGGATGCAAGAGACAAGTGCTCAGGGCTGGTGCACTGGGATGACCCAGAGGGATGGGATGGGGAGGGAAGTGAGAGGGGGGTTCAGGATGGGGAACACATGTAAATCCATGGCTGATTCATGTCAATGTATGGCAAAAACCACTACAATATTGTAAAGTAATTAGCCTCCAACTAATAAAAATAAATGGACAAAAACAAAAACAGTGTGTTTAATGATAAGAACTCAAATGTAAAAGATGACACCTGATGTCACTGACAGGAAGTTGCACAACAGACACAACCCTTCCATAATGATGGAAATTAGAAGAGGTTGCCTGTGGGGAAATGAAGCTTGAGAAAGAGAGTGAAAGAAGTTTCTGGAGGGTTGGAAATGTTCTATAGAGTGATTTGAGTGGTGGGTGCATAAGTATTGATAACACAGAATTGTATCATGAAGATCTCTGTGCATTTCGACAGATATAAATTTTACCTCAGTTTTAAAATGAACTCTGGAAATACAGCACAGTCCATAGGAAATAGAGCCAATAATGCAATAGGCATCCTCATGTCAGTACATAGACATCTGATCTTACCAGAAGCATCTAGTCTCTGGATTTTCTGAGTTAGGTCAAAACTTCAAAGAAATTCTAATTCTTAAAAATGAAGGTGGTCCCCAGAGTAGTAACAGGGAAGAAAAAGGTCCAAAGATAGTGATTTGACATGATTCCTGGAAAATAAACCAGGAATCATTTGAAAATTTGCAAATAGTGGCAATCAGAAAACCAGTGACAAAATGAAGTTGTAAAAAGCAGTATTTTCTTATAAAGCATAAGCTATTAAAATATGAGGGAAATATTTTCCTAACACCAAAAATATAAAATGTCTACCAGTAAATTTAAAGGAAATATATAGAATGCATTTGAAAAAAAAGTTACTAAACCATACCAAGCGGCATAAAAGAATAAATGGAGAAGCACAATGTTTCTGGATGAAAAGACGCATTAGAAAAACATCAATTCTCCTTAAATTAACATAGAAAACATTTTCCTAATCAAAAATCTCAAAGTGATTTTTCTTTAACTTTTTTACACAATTGTTATTTACAACAATAAAGATACAATGAAACTGTCACCAGATAAACAAATCAATAGAAAAAGCAGAAACCCCAGAAACAATTCTAAATATATGTAGCAATGTAGAATATAATGAGTTTGCTACTTCAAAAGTTGGAAAGGTGGGGAATACATGTAAATCCATGGCTGATTCATGTCAATGTATGACAAAAACCACTACAATATTGTAAAGTAATTAGCCTCCAACTAATAAAAATAAATGAAGAAAAATTTGGAAAGAGAATAGAGTTTATTCAATATATGTGACTAGAACAACAAAAACCAAAGCAATCAAGAAAGTGGGGAATGGGGAAGTGAAGAAGGGAAGGAGGAAAGAGAAAAAGAAAGAAAAGGGAAAAAAACTGGAAGTAGATAAAGGTCTTGAAGATGTCCAAATTTGTAGGTACCAAGAAGAAATCTTCCAATTCCTCATGTCAAATGGATGCAGTGAAAAAAAAAAATATGGATGCACTGATCTGCCAATTTAAGATCATTCTTTCCCAATTTAAAAAGAACCACAATCACTCATCTACAGTATTGTACCCATTCTAGCCCCTGAACTGCCTTTGAATCAACTGTAACTAAAACTCAATGGCTATAAAGATGTGGCTGAGATGCTGAGGGCTTCCCTGGTGGCTCAGATGGTAAAGAATGTGCCTGCAATGTATGAGACCTGGGTTCGATCCCTGAGGTGCTGAAGGAGAAGGAGGATGGAGAGACAAGGTAAGGAAATGCAGCCAGTTGAAAAGTGAAAGTGAAAGTCACACAGTTGTGTCCAACTTTTTGAGACCCCATGGACTATACAGTCCATGGAATTTTCCAGGCCAGGATACTGGAGTGGGTAGCCTCTCCCTTCTCCAGGGGATTTTCCCAAACCCAGGTCTCCCACATTGTGGGTGGATTCTTTACCAGCTGAGCTATGGGGGAAGCCCAAGAATACTGGAGTGGGCAACCTATCCCTTCTCCAGCAGATCTTCCTGACCCAGATATCGAACCAGGGTCTTCTGCATTGCAGGTGTATTCTTTACCAACTTCTATCACGGAAGCCAGACAAAAGGGCATGTAAAAAAGACATGGAGGGTAGAGAGAAAGAGTTTGTCCAAGTGGAAGGTTGTAAGTAGTGAAGAGTGGTTACTAACAGGTCTATTTTGGTCAAACTGTGAAAGATGATTCTAGAAAGGTAGGCAGAGGCCACCACGTGAACAATCTTGTAGACTTTGCCTTGAACACTATGGGAAGTCAAAGAAGAATTTTGAGAAGAACAAAGAGAGTTGACCTTGGTGGACAGATGGGGGACTAGATCTGCTTAAGGTTCCAGAACTGATGACAGTATCAAGTCTAGGAACTCAGCTCATTATAATTCCATATTGCTTATCTTCCTTTCATGCTTTGCACTCTGTGTGTGTGGGTGTAGGTGTGTGTGTATGTGTCTATGTGTGTAGAGAGAGAAGGGGCAACACCGACAAAGTCTGGAGAGAGATGATCTCATTAATTAACACAACAACCATTTGCTGCTAGGTGGAGCAAACTTGAGTGGTGATACAAAAAGGGCAAAAGTGCTTACAAATCTGGGAAAGGGGATCCATCTCTGGTGCATTGGTTTTGATTATTTCTCAGCTATATAAACATCCAAAGAGATGACCTCATATATTCCACAGGCATGACCAAAGATTATGGCACAGATGTTCTGAAATAAACAATGTCAGTGCAAGCACATAGCCGCACAGTTCTGTAATGGCTCCAAGAAGAGCTTAGTCCACTTTTTTTTTTTTTACATAAACCGCAAGTTGAGGCTAAGTCAGAAAGAAAATAGAAACTTTTCTTCATCTGCTCTCTACTTGGTTTCATGTTTTATTGACAGCCTGGGAGGCTCTCTGAACCCCTTCCTCCCCTCAGGAATTTGTGGAAGTTGCATTTCTCTTGTTGACAGGATTCTGCTGAGAACTGAATTTTTGGCCATTTTCATTATGTTTTTTGTCAAGTTTCCACAGTCCTGCTTTTTACAGGCTTCCACTTGATACTGGCTGTAGCTACACTAAAAGTACTACATTTGGACTACATTTATGTCCAAAAGCCTGTAAATTGTATGTTTTTGATCCTGGAATTCTTCCTGCATTTCACTGAGAGCAAAGATTATGCCCTGCTGTTTTGTTTTGTTTTGTTTTTCTCCTTTTTTTAATTTCCCACAATGCTCAGCTCTTGCCACAACATGTACTAGGTGCTTTATTCTCAGCACTGCTCTATGTCTTCCTGGATCAGAATGCCAGAAGTGACGGTTACAAAAATGGGTGGATTGGGACAGGATTTGCAAAGACAGATGAGACCTGGATTTGTTTCACACTGAAATGGAATTGGAACAGAGCCCAGTTTTGATGAATAATTAAACACTCTGTCATTCAGGTTGGTGAGGGCTCAGAACCAGATTTAAATTATTTAAATAAACAACCATGACAAAATGTTTTACTGAGAACAAACTCTTCCCTCCAACAGCTAAGGGTGCAGTTCCTACCATCACCTGCTGTTATAAGCCGAGCTCTGCATGGCCTTCTCAGAGTTGAGACCTTAGTTACAAAAAGAACTTTGTTCACTCAAGGAAAATGTTCCCCACAACATTACTATAAGTCACTTAACTCTGAGGGACCTACAATTACAAATCTTTTATTAGTGATACTATTATACTAGCCAATGGTCAGATTTTAGACTATTATAATGCTTTCCTAGAAATGGCTCCAGGAAAAATATTTTTATTACCTAGCAAAGAAACCTGATTTTAGACCAAGGCATTTCTGCAGAATTTTTCAGTATA
Source organism: Odocoileus virginianus (assembly GCF_023699985.2). Taxonomy (NCBI): domain Eukaryota; kingdom Metazoa; phylum Chordata; class Mammalia; order Artiodactyla; family Cervidae; genus Odocoileus; species Odocoileus virginianus. The sequence goes on from NC_069689.1 coordinate 58,465,318, forward strand.
ACTATTATTCATAAGTATACATAAATATTAATAAATATACATAAAATTATGGCTGATTCCCTGGTGGCTTAGTGGTAAAGAATCCACCTACAATGCAGGAGAAGAGTGTTTGATCCCTAAGTTGAGAAGATACCCTGGAGAAGGAAATGGCAACCCATTCCAGTATTCTTGCCTGGAAAATCCCCTGGACAGAGGATCCTGGTGGGTCATGGGGTCTCTAAGAGTCAGACACAATCTAGCGACTGAACAATAACAGCATAAAACTATATTTATTTATACAGTAATAACGAGTACACAAAGACCATAAAAATAGAAGTGCTGACTCTAAATACTATCAAAATTACCATCAAAATTAAGCTAATGTCACTCCATTCCTAGGAACATGGGTATTAATAAAGTAGATTTCAGTCTGTAGACAGAGTAATAAAATATCCCTACTCTGAAAAAATAGCTTAATATATGTACAACTTTTACCTTAGTACTGCCTACAATCAGAAGTAAGTCTATTTATTTGTGGTATAAACACTTCTGTGACAACAAAAATGATCTATATTGGTAGCCTCCAAGATAAATAAAATGCAGACCTAACCCTTGAATGAGTCATGTGATAATGAGTTGGAACAGAGAAATGGACATTTAAGAGTGCTAATCTTTGGGGGGCATGATCAACCCTGTTATCAAGAATGAGGAGGAGCTCAGAGATGTCAAATTACTTACTCAAAGAGACATTTACCAAGCCCATGAGTCTAGATAGAAATTCATGACTGAAAACATACAATTCATCAAAAATGGAAGTACCAAAAAACCTTTATTCATTAAAAAAAATTTTTTTAATTCACTTTTTTCTAAGAATTAAGTTGCATCTTTATTATTTGGGCATTTCCCACATTTCTATTATATAATATGTGTTCAATAAAAGCACATTGGAAGGATTAATTAGTGTACAAATGAGCAACAAGCATTTATAATATCAAACACAGGCAAGAAAAATTGGCCTTAGGGATGCAAAATTTGAATACATTAGCTGTGGGTCCTGAGCCCCCTTTAAAGTTTTTTACCGGAGTATAGCTGCCTTACAATGTTGTGTTACTTTCTACTATACAGAGAAGTGAATCAGCTATACATATACATATATCCCCCCTTCAAAAAAGACAAAGATACAGATGCTTATTTCAAAATAAATTCTTCTCTCCATCTTCTTCTTTTTCTACCCCAATGACCTCACTCCCAACCTAGGTTTTGGGACTAGATGTTTTTCTACATGAATTATTTTTAACATTTGAGAAATAGATTACATTTTCAGTAATGGCTGAGTGGCTCCCTGTTAGACAAAATCTGCAGAAAACTGTAAACTCTGGACAAAATTTGTAAAACAACTTCATGGAGGTACCAGAGAGGTACTCCAAACTCAAGAGAGTGGACACTTGGAAGAAGGGAATCAGACCAGGTGTTTTCTATTTTTACTGCTCTTTGCTTATGGGAAGACTCTGGTCAGCACCGTGTGAAGCTGCTAAAGCACACAGAAACCCACAAGCTTACACTAGCAACTCTCAGTCTTACTGGCTAAAGAATGGGAGTATGATCACAGCAGATAAGAAGTAGCCAAAGGAAGAAAGAGCCAGAGAGGAGGAGTCACAACATTTTGTGTGTAAGCCTTTGAACTACAAATGTACAAGCTGATTCTCATTAGCTCAGCTAAGAATAAAATAACAAAAAGAGATTCTTAAGTACCTCTCACAGAGGGGAGAAAGAGTTTGGAGCTTGAGTTCAGACAAATTAAATGCCTGGTAAAAGAAAGCAAAAGGCAAAAACCAAAGCTCTTTAGAGGCATGTGAAAGAGTATAAAGTAAAAAAAGTAAAGTCGCTTCAGTCATGTCTGACTCTTTGTGACCCTATGGACCTGTAGCCCTCCAGGCTCCTCTGTCCACGGGATTCTCTAGGCAAGAATACTGGAGTGGGTTGCCATGCTGTCTCTAGGCAAGAATACTGGAGTGTGTTGCCATGCTGTCCTCCAGGGGATCTTCCCAACCCAGGAACTGAACCCTCGTCTCCCACATTGCGGGTAGATTCTTTACCATCTGAACCACCAGGGAAGCCTGAAAGGGTATGGTAGTCTCCTAAACACATCTTTCACAATGTTAAGGATGCTAACCAATGCTACTCAACATATAAAAAAACAGGAAAATGTGACCCATATGGAGACTGTGATAAAGTCTCAGATGATGTAGGTCCCCCATATGACAAACTTAACCTTCCTCAGGATTTCTCCATCTCCTCAGACCTGCAGACTAGTACTTAGGGTTGTTGTCCAGCATAAGCCCACTGAGCTAACAATGGTGGTACAAAGATGTAAACACATAATTCCAGAGTCCATGCTTTTAACCGTTTTACTATACTGCCTTAAACAATCTTGTTACAAAGCATCAATTATCACTTAGGACTATGTCTTCCCATGTTGAAGCCTATAGCCAGGTGTGACATTTAAATTTACATTAATTAAAATGAAATACAATGTAAAAATTCAGTTCCTCAATGACACTAACTCCATTTCAAATGTTTAGTAACCACATGAGCCACATGGCTAGTGGCAGCCTTATTGATCAGTGCAAATATAGAACATTTCCATCATCACAGAAATTTTATTAGACAACACTAGCCTAGAGCAAATAATGGCAAAAATAAAATCACAGTTACATTAGCAATAATGTAAAGTGTGCATGTGTGCGTGCTAAGCCGCTTCAGTCACGTGTGACTCTTTGTGACCCTATGGACTATTGCCTGTCAGGCTCCTCTGTCCATGGGATTCATCAGGGGTGAGTTGCCATGCCCTCCTCCAGGGGATCTTTCTGACCCAGGGATCAAACCCAAGGTTCTTAAGTCTCCTACATTGGCAGGTGAGTTCTTTACCACTAGTGCCACCTGGTAAACCCAATTTATACTATAAAATATTAATTAAAATACTGTGGAAGAACCAAGAATAATCCAGGCTCTCAAGGAAATGAAACAGGAGGCAGAATACAAGAGGAAGGCAGGGGCCAGTGAGCATATACAACGTTAATCTCACAAATATTCATAATTTAAAAATACTGAATGGTGGGGAATTCCATGGCGATCCAGTGGTTAGGAGTCGGGAATTCCATGGCGATCCAGTGGTTAGGAGTCCAAGCTTCTACTGCAGAGGGTGTGGGTTCGATTTCAGGCTGGTGAACCAGGATCCTGCAAGGGGCACAGCAAAAAATAAATTAATGAATTTTCTAAAAACTAAACAGACCTGCTTTTTTAAAAAATAAAATACTGAATGTTTTCTTTGCTTTTGTCATCATCAAATATTTTACTTTTAATTAAATATCCAAGGCTGGCAATGGTATAAGAGCTATCAGCTATTATACTCCTCATAAAAGTACACATAGAGACATTTACAAAGATATCCTTGGAGGCATTTTGGGAACATTAATCAAAGTTCTATAAAGTACATATCCTTCAATCCAGCCAAGTAACCTAAGAAATGTATTAGACAAAGGTAATCATAGCTCAAATATTTTTAAAAGTAAAACTGAGAGCCTAAATGTCTGATGATGGGCAACTTCTTGTTAAACAATAAGATGTCCACTTAATGATGTTGTGAAGAATATAAAATAACAGAAGAGAATGTCATGATATATTTCTGTATGTAAAAGGATATGCTTCAAAACAATGTACAGAATGATTCAATTAGTACAAGTTACATACCCATGCTGTTATGTATCATGTGTATAGAATTTATTTACAGAATATACACCTGGAACCAAAGAATAGAAGGGGATATACTAAATATTAATGGAATTAATTTGAGCGTGAGTGCTAAGTCAATTCAGTCATGTCAGAGTCTTTGTGACCCTATGAACTGTAGCCCACCAGGCTCTTCTGTCCATGGAATTCTCCAGGCAAGAATACTGCAGTGAGTTGCCACTCCCCTCTCCAGGGGATCTTTGAGACCCAGAGATCAATCTCCTGCATTGGTTCTTTACCACTAGCGTCACCTGGGATGCCCCAATGGAATTATTACATTTACTAATTCATTGTAAATTCACTGCATTTCTTAAAACAAAATTCGTGGCTTGAGTAATGATCAAATTCAATAAATATATGACTTGGAATTAATAACTCAATGAACAGCCTTCTGCAGAAAAGAAAATTGATGTCACTCAGAACCAGATGTCAGATAACAACAAAGTGTGCTTCATCTCATTTCTATACAGTTTAGGTGCTTTAGATCAATTCGGTCCTCGAAGACCTTTATGAAGCAATTTTAAAAGGCTCACAGAAAAGCAGAAGTAAATGTTTATATTAAAATTTAAGGAGAGATGCATGATAAATATGTACAGGTGCTAAGAACTGTCACTATGTAAAACTGTATTTTCAAGAAGACAGCAGGAAACAAAAAAGTGAACATTTATTTTAATGGAGCAGAACAATTATTTTGCAAAACCATTCTCTGGGTTTTATTGATTCTCTGTGATGCTTCCAAACATGTGCAAAAGGCCCATTGCTTCATTCCAGCCTTTGCCTACCTGCTTATGCAGAAACCATTTCTGTGCACTCAGCATTGGCCATTGGGTTACTTAACCGCTCTGTTCACCTTGAAAGTGAAATTGTCAGTCACTCAAAGTGTCTGACTCTTTGCCACCCCGTGGACTGTAGCCCACCAGGCTCTTCTGTCCATGGGATTCTCCAGGCAAGAACACTGGAGTGGGTAGCCTTTCCCTTCTCCAGGGAATCTTCCCAAACCAGGGACCAAACCTGCATCTCCTACATTGCAGGCAGACTCCTTACCATTTGAGCCACCAGGGAAGCCCCTCTGTTCACTTTAGAACAGAAGCAAATGGCCTTCTTAGGCTTCCCAGGTGATGCAGAGGTAAAGACTCTGCTGCCAATGCAGGAAATGAAATGGCAACCTACTCCAGTATTTTTGCTTGGGAAATCTAATGGACAGAGGAACCTGGTGGGCTACATATAGTCCATGGGGTCACAAAGAGTTGGACACAACTTGAGCATGCATGCACATGGCCATGCACACATCCAAGAGCTCTTTTAAATATAATATATTCCAATGGAGACAACTGAACTACCTCTTTGAAAACAGTACTCCTCTTATTATAAGCAGAATTCAAGGAGACTGGAGGGACAATTGTGTAGAGTAAAGAAGGAAATCATGAAAATACTTAATGATTTTGTTTCCTACAAGTCATGATATGGAGTAATTCATTAGAGTTCCCTGGGTCTTTGTTTTTTCACCTCTGAAAACAGAATTGAACTATTATATCAGAGGTCTCCTTATTTTAACTGCATGCTCATGCACACACTCAGATATTCATGATGGAAGTCATAATGATAATTATTAGGAAGCTGACCCATGTGAAAAAAAATAAGGCAATCCAAAATAGATTTTTGGAAACCACTGGATTTGAGTAGGTACTCTTCTGGGACATCTTGTGTCCAGAGAAATGGAGCCAGCACTCAGTTACACAGTACATTCTGAGTATCAGTTCAGTCAGTTCAGTCACTCAGTCGGGTCCACCTCTGCAACCCCATGGGCTGCAGCACACCAAGTCTCCCTGTCCATCACCAACTTATGGAGTCTACTCAAATTCATGTCCATCACGTCAGTGATGCCATCCAACCATCTCATCTTCTGTCGTCCCCTTCTCCTCCTGCCTTCAATCTTTCCCAGCATCAGAGTCTCTTCCAATGAGTCAGTTCTTCACATTAGGTGGCCAAAGTATTGGAGTTTCAGCTTCAGCATCAGTCCTTCCAATGAATATTCAGGACTGATTTCCTTTAAGATGGACTGGTTTGATCTCCTTGCAGTCCAAGGCACTCCCAAGAGTCTTTTCCAACATCACAGTTCAAAAGTATCAATTTTCAGCACTCAGCCGTCTTCGTAGTCCAACACTCACATCTATACATGAATACTGGAAAAACCATAGCTTTGACCAGATGGACCTTTGTTGGTATAGTAATGTCTCTGCTTTTTAATATGCTGTCTAGGTTGATCATAGTTTTCTTCCAAGGAGCAAGCATCTTTTAATTTCATGGCTGCAGTCACCATCTGCAGTGATTTTGGAGCCCATAAAAATAAAGTCTCTCAGCTTCCACTGTTTCCCCATCTATTTGCCATGAAGTGATGGGACCAGATGACATGATCTTAGTTTTCTGAATGTTGAGTTTTAAACCAACTTTTTAACTCTCCTCTTTCACTTTCAACAAGAGGCTCTTTAGCTCTTCTTCGCTTTCTGCCTTAAGGGTAGTGTCATCTGTGTATCTGAGGTTATTTATATTTCTCCCAGCAATCTTGATTCCAGCTTGTGCTTCATCCAGCTTGGCATTTCGCATGATGTACTCTGCATAAAAGTTAAATAAGCAGGGTGACAGTATACAGCCTTGATGTACTACTTTCCCTATTTGGAACCAGTCTGTTGTTCCACGTCCTGTTCTAACTGTTGCTTCTTGAACTGCATACAGATTTCTCTGGAGGCAGGTCAGGTGGTCTGGTATTCCCATCTCTTGAAGAATTTTCCACAGTTTGTTGTGATCCACACAGTCAAAGGCTTTGGCGTAGTCAATAAAGCAAAAGTAGATGTTTTTATGGAACTCTCTTGCTTTTTCAATGATCCAGTGGATGTTGGCAATTTGATCTCTGGTTCCTCTGTCTTTTCTAAATCCAGCTTGAACATCTGGAAGTTCATGGTTCATGTACTGTTAAAGCCTGGCTTGGAGAATTTTGAGCATTACTTTGCTAGCATTCTGAGTATACTGAATACAATTCTTTGGGTTTGGTTTGGAGAGCTCCCCTGCTACCAGCAGCCATGGTGGTGGAAAAATAAAACAAACATAGTGATTTCAAAAAGCTTGAAGCCATCTGTGTTTTATTTCCTGGACTTTGCAGGTTCATTTCATAATCCCTGAGTCACCTGAGCCACAGTTTTTCTGCATTTTTCATGGACTCAACAGACACTTTGTCATCATTCCCCTGGTGCCCCTTGTCCTAAGAATCAGGTAAGGACTTTATAGATTGCTGCCTAAAAGTTTCTCAAGATTTAAAAAAAAAAACTCTTTAAAAATGTATGTAAGTTTCCTCAGTTTTGTCTTTAGATTCATTTCAACTTTCTAGGTCTGTTTTTTCTCATTTGAAAAATGAAGATACAAATGATTGTTTCACCTTCGTGTCTGGGTTTTCATGAAAGTGGAATGCTTGGGGAAGGGCAATGTGTTCCAAACAAGATATAAGATGTTACATGCACAGAGGGGAAATAAAGCTTTTCTTGACAGGTAAACAACATTGCTCAACATATTGTTGCACAATTAGATATGAAATTGTGGTTTTCTTGGTGCACTTATGGTCATTGAGGAAGACCAGCAATAGAATGAGAACGTTCTAAAATTAAAGAGGGCCAGTTTCATTTTTTAACAAGTAGTTGACCAGTTTTCCCAGCACCACTTGTTAAAGAGATTGTCTTTTCTCCATTGTATATTCTTGCCTCCTTTGTCGAAAATAAGGTGTCCATAGGTGCGTGGATTTATCACTGGACTTATTTTGTTCCATTGATCTATATTTCTGTCTTTGTGCCAGTACCATACTATCTTGATGACTGTGGCTTTGTAGTAGAGACTGAAGTCAGGCAGGTTGATTCCTCCAGTTCCATTATTCTTTCTCAAGATTGCTTTGGCTATTCAAGGTTTGTTTGTAGTTCCATACAAATTGTGAAATTATTTGTTCTAGTTCTGTGAAAAATACCGTTGGTAGCTTGATAGGGATTTGCATTGAATCTATAGATTGCTTTGGATGGTATACTCATTTTCACTATATTGATTCTTCCAATCCATGAACATGGTATATTTCTCCATCTATTTGTGTCCTCTTTGATTTCTTTCACCAGTGTTTTACAGTTTTCTATAGATAGGTCTTTTGTTTCTTTAGGTAGATATATTCCTAAGTATTTTATTCTTTTTGTTGCAATGGTGAATGGAATTGTTTCCTTAATTTCTCTTTATGTTTTCTCATTGTTAGTGTATAGGAATGCAAGGGATTTCTGTGTGTTGATTTTATATCCTGCAACTTTACTATATTCATTGATTAGCTCTAGTATTTTTCTGGTGGAGTCTTTAGGGTTTTCTGTGTAGAGGATCATATCATCTGCAAACAGTAAGAGTTTTTCTTCTCTTTTCCAATCTGGATTCCTTTTATTTCTTTTTCTGCTCTGACTGCTGTGTCCAAAACTTCCAAAACTATGTTGAACAGTAGTGGTGAGAGTGGGCACCCTTGTCTTGTTCCTGACTTTAGAGGAAATGCTTTCAATTTTTCACCATTGAGGATAATGTTTGCTGTGGGTTTGTCATATATAGCTTTTAATATGTTGAGGTATGTTCCTTCTATTCCTGCTTTCTGGAGGGTTTTTATAATAAATGGATGTTGAATTTTGTCAAAGGCTTTCTCTGCATCTGTTGAGATAATCATATGGTTTTTCTTTTTCAATTTGTTAATGTGGTGTATTACATTGATTGCTTTGCAGATATTGAAGAATCCTTGCATCCCTGGGATAAAGCCCACTTGGTCATGATGTATGATCTTTTTAATATGTTGTTGGATTCTGTTTGCTATAATTTTGTTACACCATACATAAAAATAAGCTCAAAATGGATTAAAGATCTAAACGTAAGACCAGAAACTATAAAACTCCTAGAGGAGAACATAGACAAAACACTCTCCGACATAAATCACAGCAGGATCCTCTATGACCCACCTCCCAGAATATTGGAAATAAAGCAAAAATAAACAAATGGGCACTAATTAAAATTAAAAGCTTCTGCGCAACAAAGGAAACTATAAGCAAGGTGAAAAGACAGCCCTCAGAATGGGAGAAAATAATAGCAAATGAAGCAACAGATAAAGAATTAATCTCAAAAATATACAAGCAACTCCTGCAGCTCAATTCCAGAAAAATAAATGACCCAATCAAAAAAATGGGCCAAAGAACTAAATGGACATTTCTCCCAAGAAGACATACAGATGGCTAACAAACACATGAAAAGATGCTCAACATCACTCATTATCAGAGAAATGCAAATCAAAACCACAGTGAGGTACCATTTCATGCTAGTCAGAATGGCTGCTATCCAAAAGTCTACAAGCAATAAATGCTGGAGAGGGTGTGGAGAAAAGGGAACCCTCTTACACTGTTGGTGGCAATGCAAACTAGTACAGCCACTATGGAGAACAGTGTGGAGATTCCTTTAAAAACTGGAAATAGAACTGCCATATGACCCAGCAATCCCACTGCTGGGCATACACCCCGAGGAAACCAGATCTGAAAGAGACATGTATACCCCAGTGTTCATCACAGCACTGTTTATAATAGCCAGGACGTGGAAGCAACCTAGATGTCCATCAGCAGATGAATGGATAAGAAAGCTGTGGTACATATACACAATGGCCATTAAAAAGAATACAGGAATTCCCTGGTGGTCCAGAGGTTAAGAATCTGCCTGCCAATGCAGGGGACACAGGTTCGATCCCTGGTTCAGGAAGATTCTACATATCATGGGGCAATTAAGCCTGTGTGCCACAGCTACTGAGCCTGCGCTCCGTAATGAGAAGCTTGTGAACCGCAACTAGAGAGAAGCCTCCACTCTCCATAACTAGAGAAAGCCCACGCTCAGCCATGAAAACCCAGCACAGCCAAAAATAAAAATATAAATTATTTTTAAAAAATTAAAAAATTAAAAAAAAAATAAAAAGAATACATTTGAATCAGTTCTAATGAGGTGGTTGAAACTGGAACCTATTATACAGAGTGAAGTAAGCCAGAAAGAAAAACACCAATACGTATACTAATGCATATATATGGAATTTAGAAAGATGGTAATGATAACCCTGTATGTGAGACAGCAAAAGAGACACAGATGCATAGAACAGTCTTTCGGACTCTGTGGGAGAGGGCGAGGGTGGGATGATTTGGGAGAATGGCACTGAAACATGTATATTATCATATGTGAAATAAATTGTCAATCCAGGTTTGATGCATGATACAGGGTGCTTGGGGCTGGTGCACTGGGATGACCCAGAGGGGTGGGATGGGCAGGGAGGTGGGAGGGGGATTCAGGATGGGGAACACATGTACACCCATGGCAGATTCATGTCAATGTATGGCAAAACTAATACAATATTGTAATCAGCCTCCAATTAAAATAAATAAATTTATATAAAAAATAAATTAAAATATACTAAAAATAAATAAATAAAATTAAAGAGGGCTTTCAAGATTTCCCCTGTAATTCCTTCATGGCAATGTCAGGTCTGGAGGGACAATGGGACATGGGACTGCAGTCTGGAGGAACAATGCCACCTGCTGATGGCTGATACTAGGACATAACCCAAAGAATGGAAAAACAATTCTCTTAAAAGTCAATTGATCAAAAAATAAGTTTCCAGAACCACCAATTCACTTCATCATTGTTTTACCAAATGATTCAAGCCCACCCCTGTATGTCCATTGCCCCTTGTCATTCTGCATTGATTCCTACCCCATGCCTCCTGGTCTCTGCCTTTGCTCTGGCTTTTAGCGGCCAGATAATTACAGCAAACCGTCCTAGACTTTGTTTCAGGAATCTGTCTTAGTTTTTGGTGAATAGGTGATTTTCAGAAAAACTATTTTATTTTGGGGGGATATTGACTTTGAACCTATGAGTTCCTTTTGGTCTTTAAAATACACAGTTTTAAGAAAAAATCTGCCAATAATATTCATGACAAAATTAGGACGCAACTGTCAGGAAACTAACATTCAAGAAAAAAGTTTTGAAGAGAAAAGGCAATGGTTTGAGAGAGACTTGCCACATTTTATAGGGTCTTATATGCAAAGCCCAAAGACACATAACTGTCAATTTTCAATTTTCAGCCCCTTTTGACATAGGCTTTTCTTTCCCCCCACTGGCAAAGAAGTCATATCAGTTGTGCAAGGAAAAAAAAAAAAAAAAAACAACAAGAGAGAGAGAAATAAAAAAATGACCTGCCTTTATTGTGTGTCTTTTAAAACTTCAGACACGCTTTTCACATCCATAGTGACTTAATGGAGTCTAACAACCAATTAATGGCTTTAAAACCAGTGGGGATCCTGTGCTACCCCATAACCTGAAATGAATTATTGATAGATGCTTTCAGCCCTGTGTCCTGTCAGATATTTCAAAGTCAATGTCAGCCTGTGCATTTTCTCATTCAGTCTCCACTGAGGTCAAGAGTTGTGAAGAGATGCTGTCCCCAAAGGAAAAAAAAAAGAGAGAGAGAGAGATAGTTCGCTCCCTGCAAAGTGTGGAGCTAGACATAATTGGCCTCTCTTTAAATCAAGTCTCTGTAAGATATTAGCAACCTCTACACGCATTAGCGGGACCAGTGGCATTATTCCTTCAAGGCAGGTGGAACACAGCACATTTACAAGGGGAATGACATTAATAAGTCCTTTACAGTTACAATAACTTTTCACTGAAGTTCACATTTTCTTTTATTTGAGCCTTAGAACTATCCTGTGAAGTGGTCAGGGCAAGTGTCACTATTTAGAGCTGATATGAAAAAAAGAAAAACTTGAAACTCCTTTCCTTTTCTCTTCTCTTTCTCCTCTTCCTCCTGTTATGCGTTTAACTGTGGTGCAAGTTTTATGGGTCTGTTTGACAAAACAACAGTTCTAAAAAGGTGATTTTTTTTTTAATAACTCGGATTTTAATGTCATTCTGCTACGGAAATCTCTGAATTAGCCATTTCCTAGCAAAATAATTAGTACACTATTAAAGTGTTCCTTTTAAGTGTTTCAAACTGACTAGTGGGAAAGGATAAAATCATAATAAAATATAATGGGTAAATATGTGACAAATTACTAACCTTTAGAGAACTTCCAAATAAAAGGCATTTAGGGGTATGACAATATTTTATATACACAGTTTAAAACTTTGAAAAATATTTTGCTAAACTAATCTCTTAAAAAGGAACAAAAATTAGTCATTGCTAACTACCTATAAGTGTATATGCTTCCTACACATATGTTGTAGCATTTTTTTTAATTTTAATTGGAGGCTAATTACTTTACAATATTGCAGTGGGTTTTGCCACATATTCACATGAATCAGCCATGGGTGTACATGTGTTCCCCATCCTGAACCCTCCCCCCCACCTCCCTTCCCATCCCATCCCTCAGGGTCATCCCAGTGCACCAGCCCTGAGCACCCCGTCTCATGCATTGAACCTGGACTGGCGATCTGTTTCACATATGATAATATACATGTTTCAATGCTATTCTCTCAAATCATCCCACCCTCGCCTTCTCCCACAGACTCCAAAAGTCTGTTCTTTACATCGTGTCTGTTTGCTGTCTCACATATAGGAATATCATTACCATCTTTCAAATTTCATATATGCTTTTTAGTTAATCCATAATTTTTACTGGTATGCTACATGACTTTCATAGCTTTTATTTTAATGAGTAGATATTATTTCATTCAGATTTCCCAAAATTAATTACTGATTTCCTTATTACTGTCCATTTAGACTCTTACCAGTTTTTCCCTATAATAAGTAATACAACAGAGAATGTCTCCATACATATAAAATGTTCATTTATTTTAATTATTTCTCTTGATAGCTTATAAGAATACTATTACTGAATCAAAGGATAAGACTAACTTTTATGGACTTGGCTGCATTTTTTTTTTTTTACTGATCTCTAAAATTCCAAAGTAAAACACCAGTCATGGACATGTCACAATGCCCCATCAATATCAGCAACATCAGTTGTTATTATGTATACCTTTTGGAATCACACATACTACACATTACATATCTTCCTTAATCTGTACCAAATATAAAAGTGTAATATCAGCCCATTAACAAAAGAATGTGATATTGACATAGGAAGAAACAGGCTAGTAAAACAGAATAGACATTCCATAAGTAGACCCCCCCAAAATGGAACATTCTCTAATAGTCCCTATAGGGGAATCTAAAACCATTAGGAGAAAAGACTGCCTATTAAATAAGGACGAAAATATGAGCTATTTTATAAATTCAGAATTAAAAATAGTTTCAGTGATGATGTATGTACTAATAAACATAATTACATAAAAATACAAAATTTCTGCATAGTTAAAACAACTAGAAGCAAAATTAAAAGTTAGATAAAATCAGAGGGTTAATTACTGCAAATTATATGGGACTTCTCTGGTGGCCTCTCAGATGGTAAAAATCTGTCTGCGATGCAGGAGTCCTGGGTTTGATCCCTGGGTTGGGAAGATCCCCTGGAGAAGGACCCACTCCAATATTCTTGCCTGGAGAATAGACAGAGGAGCCTGGCGGTCTACAGTCCATGGGGTTGCAAAGAGTTGGACACGACTGAGCAACTAACATACAAGCACACACATACACACACATCAATTTTTCCCATGCACTACTAGGCCCTACAAATTCATAACAAATGAACCAAAACTTCAATTAAAACATGGGCAATGTATATAAACAGATTGCTCACCAAAAATAAACATAACTGAAAGAGAGGATCTAGGGAAATTCTCTCTACTATGTTCAAAATTTTTCTCTAAATGTAGAACTATTCTAAAAGATAAAGTTTATTTTTCTAAAGTTAGTTAACAAATTCCAAACATGCAGCCAATTTAATTTAGTATCTGTATTATAATCTCTCTGATCATCACATGTGACCTGGTATTTTACAAACACATGGAAGACTAATCTGTAAGTTTTTTTAAAAGTAAATGCAGAAGTCATTTCAATTTCCTGAGACTGAGAGACTGTTGTTTCTCAATGACCATCACTTTAAAGAAATACTAAAGAACGTTCTTCAGCAAAATGGAAATGGAATCCCTCAGGAAAGAACAGGATGAGAAGAAAGGATCTACTCAAGAAATTGGTTAATACTAATCTTCTTCCTCATGGGAAATAGATGGTGAGACAGTGGAAACAGTGTCAGACTTCATTTTTTGGGACTCCAAAATCACTGCGAATGGTGACTGCAGCCATGAAAATAAAAGATGCTTACTCCCTGGAAGGAAAGTTATGACCAACCTTGATAGCATATTAAAAAGCAGAGACATTACTTTGCCAAAAAAATGTTTGTCTATTCAAGGCTATGGTTTCTCCAGTGGTCATAGGAGATTAGTCCTGGGTGTTCATTGGAAGGACTGATACTGAAGCTGAAACTCCAGTACTTTGGCCACCTCATGTGAAGAGTTGACTCATTGGAAAAGACCTTGATGCTGGGAGGAATTGGGGGCAGGAGGAGGAGGGGACGACAGAGAATGAGATGGCTGGATGGCATCACTGACTTGATGGTCATGAGTTTGAGTAAACTCCGGGAGTTAGTGATAGACAGAGAGGCCTGGCATGCTGCGATTCATGGGGTCGCAAAGAGTCGAACACAACTGAGCAACTGAACTGACCGAATCTTCTTCACTGAATGACAGTGGAGAATATCATATTTATGGGCCTGTATCTGGACATAGTGTTGATGTTTATCTCAACTTTATCATCTACTAGCTGTGTGACTCTGGGCAAGCTACTTAACCAACCTGGGCCACAGTTTCCTCATTTTTAAAGTGGAGATAGCGCCTGTATACTTAATAGGGTTGTTGTACTGATGAATCAAGGTTGTACACTTAGAGCAGGTACTCAGTGAAAGTGAAAGCTGCTCAGTCGTGTCCGACTCTTTGCAACCCCATGGACTATACAGTCCATGGAATTCTCTAAGCCAGAATACTGGAGCCGGTAGCCTTTCCTTTCTCCAGGGAATCTTCCCAACCCAGGGACTGAACCCAGGTTTCCCACGTGGCAGGTGGATTCTTTACCAGTTAAGCCACAAGGGAAGCCCAGAGCAGGTACTAAGTTTACAGTAAACATTCATTGTTGTCCAATATTATAGCTTTCGATATTTATCCTCTATTATTTTTTTTATTGTTTAAATGCTAACCCTCTATTTGATTCTTTTGTTAATGTAAATCCATGTTCTTCTCGTTTTACTTTCAGAGACTATAATTTTTGGCCCAATAAAAGCATTTCCTCTTGTTTCCTTGTGAGTGCAGAAATTGTTAACCTTGGCTTTCTGTGACTAGTAGGCTCTGGGGGACTTTCATTTGCTGGATTATACTTATTCACTGAGTTTTTTATTTTTTCAAAGAATATATCAGTTTTTAAAGATTTTTTAATGTGGATTTTTTAAAAAAAATCTTTATTGAATTTGTTATGACATTGTTTCTGTTTTATGTTTTGTTTTTTTGGCCACAAGGCACATGGGATCTTAGCTCCCCAACCAGGAATTGAAGCTGCACCCCCTGATTGGAAGGTAAAGTCCTAACCACTGGACCTGCCAAGGAAGTCCCTATCAGTTTTTTATAGAAAGGAAAAACAAACATTTAAAAACTCCAACAACCAAAATTTCAAACCACCTATTCCTTTTGGCTTATAATCAGCCTGAGAGTAGACAATGTATTGAATTCAACAAGGTCTGGTCAATCCTGTTTGAGTCTCATCTTTATCTTACCTTGATCTTCGAAAAACAATTCAGGGATCATTTTTATTTCAGGAAACAGCAACAGCTCACATCTACAGATGAGAAGGAAATGGCATACCGCCCCTCTCCCCCACCTCCAGTGTTCTTGCCTGGGAAATCCCATGGACAGAGGAGCCAGACAGGCTACAGTGCATGGGGTTGCAGAGAGTCAGACACAACTTAGTGGCTCAAACACACAAACACACGTATCTACAGAATATTTGAGGCATAGCCATTTCTAGGACAGGGTGATACTCAGATGAGTATAATCTGGCCTCAGTCCTCAGGGGATTACAATTCAAGAGGAAAATACTAAGAACTCATGAGGGACCACACCGGTGACTGTCTAATGGATTCCGTGACAGTGAAGCCCATGACTCCAAGTTATGATATTCCACAACCCGGAGAACTCAGGCAACCCCTTTGTCAAGGGAACTTAGTACACTCTCTGAAGCTGTATTATAGACACCCAACTCAATATTACCTATCTTTCAAAGGAGTAAGTGTTTTGTATGTGTATTTATTTTTCTCACATGTGTGTGTGTTTTGCAGGCTCTGCACTAGAGACTTTTTTAATTTAATGAATTAATTGATATATACATACATACATAAATATATACATATTTATTTTATGGTTGTGCTGGGTCTCCACTGCTGCACAGGCTTTTCTCTAGTTGCAGCCAGTGGGGGCTACTCTTCATTTCAGTACATGGGCTTCTCGTTGCAATGGCTTCTCTTGTTTTGGAGCACAGGGTCTAGGGCATGCAGGCTTCAGCAGTTGCCACAAATGGCTCAGTAGTTGTGGCTCCCACGCACTAGAGCACAGGCCCAGTAGTTGTGGTACACAGGCTCAGTTGCCCCCTCCGCATATGGGATCTGCCGAGACCAAGGATCAAACCCATGCCTCCTGCATTGGTAGATGGATTCTTTACCATTAAGTCACCAGGGAAGCCCAAGACGTTTTTAAAAGATATTTTTGATGTGGCCCACATTAAAGCCTTTACTAAGTTTATTACAATATTCCTTTTGTCTCATATTTTGGTTTTTTGGCCCCAAGACATGTGGGATCTGAGCTCCCTGACCAGGAATTGAACCTGCACTGCCAGCATTGAAAGGTGAAGTCTTAACCAGTGGACTGCCTAAGAAGTCTCTAGGGAGACTTCTTTTGAAATTCATGAAACAATCAAGCGCTGAGGCAGCCTAGAGAGGGCAAGAACTATCGGACCTATATTTAGTCCTCATCTCACTGGAACAAAAAGCCATTTTCCCCATGGGCCAGTTATTAGAAGGAATCCTTAATAGAGAGACATGGGACCAGATTTAAGGGATTTCTCCTAGTATAAGGGATGCAGAGCAGAAAGGGATGTTGCTGCCACCGATGCTGTTGGCCCTGGAGGGTCCCAGGGGAGCTGCCAGCCAGAGGAGGCCCCCAGCCACCTCTGGGAGATGTTTGGGGGTCCGTGCTGGTGAACTTTCATCCTCATTATGTTTAAAAGCCTTTTGCCTTGAAGAGTTTGTAAATTAGCTCTGAGAACCATGCTACTCCTTTATGGTTAATTTCTCCAAGGCTGCCTTGTTAAGTATATGCAAATCACATCATTAATATGCTAAGCCTCTCTCCAGGGGGCTGGTCTTCCAACCTGCTCTGCTGTTGACTGACAGCTGTGCTTGTCCCTCTGGGCTTGTGGCACAGGGGTTTCCTGAGGTGGGCACTTTGGGAAACTTCTTAATGGCGGGACTTCATGGTCAGGTCTCCACATCTTTCACTTTCCTCATCAATTCACTTCTCTTTCTGAAGACTCTGGCCTGAGCATGAGGAGTCTCAGACCCAAGTCTTAACTCCTCATCTCTCTGGTCCTTCTTGAATTTTCTCCATTGCAAAATTAGCAAAAGAGTTTGGGGGCACCATTGAGGAATAGCTGAAAAATCAAAACAGCCCCAAGAAAAATATACTCCATCATCAACTCAATGGACATTTTAGTCAAGCACAGTAAAGCCTGACATGCTGCGGTCCATGAGGTTGCAAAGAGTTGGACACAACTGAGCGACTGAATGACAACAAATATACTCCAATAAAAATTAATTTAAAAAAGACTGAACTGAAAAAAAAGCACCGAATTACTCAGCAGAAATGATTAATCTCTACTCTATAACCGTGTATCAGCACATCTCTGTATATTGAACATCCACCGTATATTTCAGTTCCTCTGATGACTGCTTCATGGCTTGTCACTGTCCAACATCACTCCCCATCCAGACCACACCTGTTGATAGGTCCACAAAGCAAGGCATTTGCTTTCACTCTGATGCTGAATGAGGTGGAGGTGAGAGCTTTGACTTCCCCATCTTCATGTTTCTGAGAGAGAACTTGGTCTTCCAGAATGAAGCAGTTTGAAATAATGATTGCATTGTTCTTTTCTACCTTCTTCATTCCCTCCCCATGGTAAAAGTAGAAAAAAACTGGTGTGTGTGTTTGTGTGTGTGTGACAGCTCTTCTGATATGTTTTGTTTTTTAAAAAAATTAATATATTTATTTGGCTGCATCAGGTCTTAGTTGTGACGCACAGGATCTTTATTCCATCACGCACATGGACTCTCTAGTTATAGCTCGGGCTCAGTATTTGTGGCACACACACTTAGTTGCCCCACGGCATGTGGGATATTAGTTCCCTGACCAGGGATCAAACCCACATACCCTGCTTTGCAAGGCTGATTCTAAATCACTGGACCACCAGGAAAGTCCTGGATCAGCCTGTCTGCAGGCAATGGCCATTCTCTGACTTTCCATGAGGTTGACTAACCAAGGCAGGTATTGTCCTTGAGAAGGCAAGGCAGGGGCTGGGGGTGGGTGTAGTAGGTCTGGGAGGATATCTTCAGGATCCACTGCATGGCAGATGTAAGACCTAGTTCTTCAATCGGATGCTGCAGTCATAAAACTGCTATTTTTTTTTAATCTCTATCTTCCTGACTCCTGTACCATGTTTCTCAACAATAAACAAACTAAGGAGGAGAAAAAAGAATATAATTATTCCTCTGAACCCCAGGAACCAGTTCTTACTCTCAGCAGGGGTACCAGCCTTTGTTCAACCCATTTAGTTTAATGGTCCTTCTAAAAGATTTCTCAGAGAGAGTCAACAGCCTCGGTTTCAACAAATACTCACTTTACACAGTGAGCAAGACGTAGTGGGGCTGAGCAGAGCTTTGATGTAAACTTGGAGCCACTAAAAGAATATTTAACACGGGAATTACCCGTCACAGGATGACAACACCCAGGTGTGCTGTATCATCAGTTCTGTGTTCATCCCAATTTTTCATGCTCAATGTCAAATACTAAAATCATGAAAGACACTTATCTAAAATGAAGCCTGACATTTGTGAAGGACCCATTACATGGGCTTTCGAATTGATGCTTTTGAATTGTGGTGCTGAAGAAGACTCTTGAGAGTCCCTTGGACCACAAGGAGATCAAACCAGTCAATCCTGAAGGAAAACAACACTGACTATTTATTGGAAGCACTAATGCTAAAGCTGAAGCTCCAATCCTTTGGCCACCTGATGCAAAGAGATCACTCACTGGAAAAGACCCTGATGCTGGGAAAGATTGAAGGCAAAAGGAGAAAGGGGGCAACAAAGGATGAGATGGTTGAATGGCATCACAGACTCAATGGGCATGAGTTTGAACACATTCTTGGAGACAAGCCTGGCAAACTGCAGGCCATGGGGTCACAAAAAGTCTGATATGACTTAGCAATTGAACAACAAGAACAACATTGCATGGGAGGTATATGATATGCGATCTATCTAATCCTCAGAGAACCTCATAAACAGGAGTTATTCTTGTTCCCATTTTGCAGTGAGAAAACTGAGTTTCTGATGGATTGAGAACATTAGCCCACAGTTACCTGTCTGGTGAATAGTAGAGACAGAACCCAAACCCACATCTCCCACAGTCCCTGTTTTCCCATAAAACACATTGCTCATCCCCCACCCCATCTACTGACTGTTGGAAGATACTCCAGTATTTAGGTGGAGAGATTCTGTGTTCCTGAGGGCAGTTTACAACTATTCTGTTATGCCACGTTGGAGATGCAGTTCCCTCTAAAACTGAAATATAAGCACAGATGCCTTTTAACGACATTTCAAGACACTTATCAGTGAACACTCCCCAAGTAAAGGATATTTCCAGTCTCTCTCCACTAAGACGTCTTCTGAGGAAATGCCTTTCCTTTTACCAAAGGCCAACCCCTTCACCTGTGCTCTGACTCACACCCTTACCCCACCTCCCCAGGAGAGGTTTGTCTTTCCATCAGCACCTCAATGTGACCACGGATCCAATTTCTCCTCTCCTTCAACAGACACTCCCACACCAGGTTCCATTTCCATCTCCATTGCTATCCTGACTAGCTTTATTTTTTCACAGATGAATTATCTACTACCTCATCTCTTAATCCCTCTTCAATCCACCCAGAGATTGAGATGTTTTTTTGCCTCTATATGAAAGAAAGAGAGGAAGGAAGGAAAAAAGAGAGAGAAGGAAGGAAGGGAAGGAAGCTTAATGCAAGTTTCTGTGCCTGGTGCATAGTGAGACCAAACAAACAGAAATGTCTGAGTTTGGAGCAGAGAAAGGTTTACTGCAGGGCCATGCAAGGAGGCTAGTTGCTCATGCCCTAAAAAGCCTCAAGCTCCCGGAAGGATTTGGGCAAGTTACTTTTAAAATCCAGGTAGGGGTCACAGGGTCTGTGATCAGCTTGTGCACAACTCTCTGATTGGCTGATGGTGAGGTAACATGTGGTGTCACAAGGGTGAACTTGATCAATCCTTAGGCTCCAGGAGGCCTGGGGCTCTGTGCTTATGGGTATCAAGTAGTTAACATCTTCTATTTGTTGCAGAGGGGAGGTTTTCTACATCTGCAAAACAACTCTGGAAATGTGAATTATATACTATTATCTAGATACTTCAGTCCTCTCCCTATCTCCGCTCAGTCCAGTTAACTCTTTGAGACCCCAGGCAAGGGGTAGCCCACCAGGCTCCTCAGTTCTTGGGAATTCCCAGGCAAGAATACTGGAATGGGCTGCCATTTCCTCTTCCAGGGGATCTTCCTGACCCAGGGATGGAACCCACATCTCCTGTACTGGGAGGCAAATTATTTTACCCGCTGAGCCACCTGGGAAGCCAGGTACTTTAGAGAGGAATTAAAGCAGAGGATATGGGAGAAGGCCCTATAGGGTCCTGCTTGGGAACCCTTGTGAGCCAACTGGCACACAGGTAATCTAGGATGGTCTGTGACCTGGTGTGGCTGGGCCCATGGGAACACGGGAAAGGTTGTGTGATGTAGGAGGTGGGGTGTCAGCGGGAACCCAGTGCCATCCTTCACCACTGAGCTGAGAATTGGGATTTGATTCTTTTGATCCTCTTGACATTGGGAGCCAGTGAATCAGTTTGGACTGGGATGACAGTCCCCGGGCTGTGATTTGGATGCTCACTCTAGTTATGCAGTAAAGTTGTGGAAAGCAAAGACCAGCAACCAAAAAACCCATAAGGCTGATATGAAGCGATAATAAAGGCATGAGCAAGGGTGGTAGAGACTGGAAAGAGAGCAAGAAAACTGCAATTAATAAGCCTTGGTTTACCTGGATATGAGGGGAGAGGAATAGGAGAAACCGAAGCTAAATGATGCTCAAGTGGCTGGCAGGAGGGAGAATCCCTGAAAGGACCAGGGAACAGCTGTGCACTTATGTGCTGGTCAGAACTTCCATAACATCTTACAGAAAAACCTGAATGAACAACCAAATATTTGGAACACCTAGCGCATAGTCCAGCACCTAGTCCAGCGCTTATTTACATCTTCCTTTCCCCCTAGACTATGAACTTTTTGAGAGATTTTTGGGTGGAGCCATCTTATTTTTGTACAACCCAGATGAAAGAGCCTACTGAGTCGTAGATGTTCAACCAAATAAACCAAGTAAGCATCAGAGGGATGACTGGTGACGAGCTCAGTTTTCAAGATTGTATTTGAAGGAGAAGCAGCAAGTCATTATAAGAAGGTCTAGCAGGCAGGAAGAACTTTTATTTGCTTTTAGGAAGTGTTTGGGGTAGTTGAAGAAGGGGTATTTGCCAATATGAGAGGTGAAGATGATGAGATCTCATAACAAGCCCTACATTTTACAGTTTTTTTTTTTTAATTTAGGAAAGGACATTCGGTTAAATATTTCATGTCCTTTAAACATTTTGGAAAGTGCAAATGAAGGAAAAGTTAAATCACCAAAGCACCATGGCTAATAATAGCTACTACATATTTAGATAAATGTTTTGTTAAATATTGTATTTAACTGATAAGGGAACTGAAATAAGAACTAGCTTTCAGCTATACCGCTAGTTAGTGGTATAAGCAGATGTAGAACCTAGCTAGTTCTTTTAACCCAAGCACTATTGTCATCTCTATGCAAAACTGTTTCTCCATTAAAGATTAGTGATAAATATACCAACATGCATATAGTGTTTCATTTCTTTTGAACTTCAAGGTTATTTATTTTCCTACTTGAAAACCACACATGTGTCTATGTGCATACCCAGGATACTTTGTGACGTCAACTAGACCTTTTTTTTTTCTTATGCTTTTTAATACTGTTGTCTTTTCTCCACTAGTCAGGAAGTCATGATAACTTGTTTCATGGACTGGTCTCAGAGATCTCAAGCCCTGGAATTACAGTAACAACAGACATCAGTGAAGTTACTGAATGGATTTGTTAAACTCATAAATAATAGTTTTTAAAGCCAAGGTTTTCAGTTCCAGGATATAAGTCTTTTGTTTGATTATTTGCTTTTGAGAGAGAAAGGAGCTCTTTTGAAGCTAAAAAGACTAAGAGCTCTAAAGAAGGAAGACATAAAATTTCTAAAATAAAATAAATAATTTGGAAAGAGAATGCAGACTGTTATAAGATCTAGTTTCTGCCCAAAAAAAATAAAAATCCAACACTCTGGCAGAAGAAGGACATGCTGCCTCCCAGATGGGTTTGGCAAGGAATTCAGAGGATTGTAGGAAGAACCCAAGAGCAGAGGTGATTTATGTCTTACTTCCTGGGGTGACATCTGTGCATGCCTCATAAAACCAGAGGGATAGATTAGTAATAAATGAGGAAGGTGCTCAGGGAAAAGGGGCAGAGACACCTCCAGAGTCCTAAACACCCAGGAATGAATCAAAACAACCCACTGAAGTAGGAATTAGGTCAAGGAGGCAATTTATCTGCCACTGACTATTCGTTAGAGGTCATGGCTGAGGGTGCACATCAAAATCGAACACTATAGATCAAAAGATATTGGAACAAGATAGAGATCCCAGAAATAGGCCCACAAAAATTTTGTCAACTGATTTTTTACAAAGGAGCAAAGGCTATACAAGGAAGAAAAGGTAGTCTTTTCAACAAATGCTGTTTGAACAACTGGACATCTACATGCAAAAAAAATAAAAGAATTCAGACACAGATCTTATTATCCCTTACAAAAATTAACTCAAAATGGATCATAGACCCAATGTAAAATGCAGAACTGCAAAAATCCTTTAAGATAATAAAGGACAAAATCTAGATGACCTGGAGTATAGCTATGATTTTTTTTTTTTTTTAGATACAACCCCAAAAGTGCAGTCCATGAAAGAAATAATTGGTAAATTGAACTTCTTTAAAATTCAAATCTTCTGCCCTGCAAAAGACACTGTCAAGAGAATGAGACTATAAACTACAGTCTAGAAGAGAACATTTGGAAAATATATATCTGATATATTTTTTAAAAAAACCTCTTATCCCAAATATGTAAAGAACTCTAAAAACTCAACTTAAGAAACCACTTAGTTGAAAAATGGACAAAAGACCTGAATAGGCACATCACCATATACAGATGACAATAAGCATTAAAAATGGTCCACATCATATGTCATCAGGCTGCAAGTTAAAACAACATTAAGATACCACGGCACACCTATTTTTTTGAAAATGAAACACTCAGTCATGTCCAACCCTTTGAGATCCCATGGATTATAGAGCCCATGGAATTCTCCAGGCCAGAATACTGGAGTGGGTATTCTCCAGGGGATCTTCCCAACCCAGGGATTGAACCTAGGTCTCCTGCATTGCAGGCAGATTCTTTACCAGATAAGCTATCAAGGAAGTCCTTTTAGAACACACCTAGAGAATAACCAAAATCCGAATTCTGAGACCTTCCAAATGACCTAATGGTTGTCCAACAGACTGACTCTAAAAAGGGGGGTGGCTGAGTCTATTTCAAGTTGGTGAGGTCATCTCTTCTGGTATCAGCAATATCAAAGGCTTAAGAATCAAAATAACTGGATAGAGTTCAATGACAGAGCAAAATAAAGAATATCCCACACCTGGATTTTATCGCTCTGTGTAGTAGTCCAGCCTACTCTTTGTGTTTTCATAGATTGCATGGAAAAGTTTGATCTTAAAAAAGAGTTCTCAAAAAAAAAAATTGCACAGGACTTATCCTCTCGGCAGCAAATACCACTTATGAGCTGACAATCTGGCAGGTGAGACACACCAACACACCTTTATGACAGCATCTTCTGCACCAGTCAGGGTGAAGTCACCCTTTTGCCATTGAGCCTGCCGTTCTAGTGCACACCATCTTCACTGGGAAGTCCATCTGAACTGGAATACAAAACTAAGCTTGGAGTCTTGAGGTGACATGGGCATCTCATCACCAGTCAGCCCAGAAGTAAAAAAAACTCCAGGCAAGGAACCAGATAGGGTCAGCCTTGCTCCTCAGCGAGGTGGGGCACATGGCAGGCTGGAGAGCAGTGAGCAGAAGCTTCTCTCCTTCTGCATGTCCCTGGAGACAGGATGCTCATATCCCTAGATTATAGTCTTTCTGCCTTTGTGTCTATGCTCATTCCAAATCCTCCTGAACCAGCTCCAGGATTTGGACCTGTTAGGTAGTTGGAATAGGAAAAAGGAGTCCAGAATAGCCGTGACTAAAAGACAAAGAAAGGAAAAAGCCTGCAAAAATAAAAAAGAGAAAGGTCTGAGGACCAGAGTGAGAACCTCAGGTGAAACAAACAGCCCTCCTCGCTAGCCCAGTTCATATAGGTCAGGCTCAGTGGGAGGAGAAAACAACATATAAAAAGAGGAGCCAAAATTGAGCTGCTCTCTTCTTTTGGGTCAGCCTGCCCTCAGGCCTCAAGGATGTATTTTCCTTCACTTGCAAAATAAAACTGAACTGTAACAGAGCTGTAACACTGGTCCACTGTTTAAAATGAGCTGTAACCAAGCTGTAACACTGGTCCACCACTTCAAATTTTTGCTGCAACGAGACAGAACCAAGGAAATTACACACTCCCCTAACAGACCTTTGGGCAACAAAAAAGTTCTTTGGATTAGATCTAACTGAGCCATGGCAGTCAGGCGGACTTAAGTCTTAGAAAGGCAGGAACGTGGGCTGTTGTTCCAGGAGCCAAACTTTTAACTGTATAAGGAAACTTGCTTAAATGTTTGCAGACTGGAAAAGGGAAGGAGGAATCAAGAAAACTCACAGAGGGTGGTTAAAAAAAAAAAACCCTCAAGAAATTACTCTTGAAGGGATGAAAAATCATTTGCAATTTCCAAGGGTTCTCTCTTCCTGAATCTTCTCTCTCCAAAGAAAACTTATCCGAAATGGCTGCCTCACAGAGGGCAAGGGCAGTCTTGGAGCTATAATTGTCATATGAGGTGGTGTTGAATGCAAGATTGCACTCTTGGCTGAAGAAATCTCTTTTATCTAAAGAATTTTACTGTTAATATATGGCACATGCCCTCTAAGTGCAGCAAGAGTTAGCAATGGGCAAAAGATCTTCCCATGCTAAGACATGACTTGAGTGATGGCTGGAATTGGAGGGGGTGACAGGCTGACCTTCTCATGAAGGTAGTCTAACAAAGTGATGTAATAATATGGCATATGAGACACATTTAATAATAAGAAAGATTACAAATCCATAATAGAGAGCTGAGTAAAATTTAAGGGAGATAGAGACAGAGAGAGGCAGTGGAGACTGAAAACACAAAAACCTATCAGACGGAAAATTCTGATGAAACTTCTCTTAAAAAATAGAAACAAGCATATTAACACATGTACATGGAATCTAGAAAAATGGTAGAGATGATCTTATTTGCAAAGCAGAGATAGAAAAACTGATGTAGAAAACAGAGGAGAAAGAGGATGGAATGAATTGGGAGATTGGGATTGACATATATATACTACTGATACTATGTGTAAAATAGATAACTAAATGACAACCTGCATATAGCACAGGAAACTCGATTCAATGCTCTGTGGTGACCTCAAAGGGAAGGAAATCCAAAAAAGAGAGGATATGTTTATTCATGCAGCTGATTCACTTTGCTGTACAGTATGAGAATACAAATTAATTGTAGGAAAAAAAAGGGAAATTTTAAAAAGCAAAAACAAAATAAGAATGGGCAGGGAAATAAATGGAGGTATGATGTAGAAATGGGTCAGAACCAATGGTAAATCTAACACCATTTAACCAAAGGTTTAGGTACATGCTTAAAAGAGAAAAGTAAAAGATAAAGGGAAATATTTGACCAATATTTGAAAAAAAACTCAAAGTGGGGAAAAAATTGGCTACAGTTGGAAGTGAATTGAACACAAAATGGATCACAAAGTTGGTGAACAAACAGATGTCCAGTTGGCACAGGTTTGAATGATGACTGAGTTTCCAAAGATTATTAACCACAATAATTTTACTCAAATGCAAGACAAAAAAGTACAGACACAGGATGCACAGTGAGAAATGTCTACCGAAGGGGTATGGTGGGAAGGCTTTGGTGGCGGGGAGGAACCAGACTGTGAACATTGAGGCCATCACTTGACAAACAGTTGCTGGCAATATTTGTGGATTTGTATTTCATATCTGATAGTGTTAGTGTTAGTCACTCTGTCACGTCCAACTCTTTGTGAAACCACGAACTGCAGCATGCCAGTCTGCTCTGTTCATGGAATTCTCTAGGCAAGAATACAGGATTGGGTTGTCATTCCCTTTTCCAGGGAATCTTCCTGACTCAGGGATCAAACCGGGGCCTCTTGTATTGCAGGCAGATTCTTTACCACTGAGACACTAGGGAAGAACCTCATATCTAATAAGGATTTGGAAACCCTCAGGCACAGTTCTTTCCTGGAGAGCTGATAGCATGTAGGCCACATTACCAACCCTGAATAAAATAAATACAATGTTCCACTGCAGATCTGTCTCTGTAAAATCTCTTCTATAATATGGAAATTTTAGAGCATAACATGAACCAGACCAGAATTATCATAAAATATATAAGGACACCAAGAACAGGAGATTCGTTTAAATATCAATGTCTGTCATCTTTGGGACTGTACACACCCAAGATAGAAAGAGCACCCTCCCTGAGTTATGAGATCTGTCTATGAAACAGCTGGAATTTCAGAAACTTGGGTACATGCATGCTGAGTCACTTCAGTTGTGTTCAACTCTTTGTGACCCTAAGGACTGTAGCCCGCCAGGCTCCTCTGTCCATGGGATTTTCCAGGCAAGAATGCTGGAGTGGGTTGCCATTCCCTACTCCAGGGGATCTTCCTGACCCAAAGATCAAACCCGCATCTCTTTTGTCTCCTGCATTGGCAGGTGAGTTCTTTACCACTAGGGTCACCTGGGAAATCCCATGCTTGATCCAAAGGATAACTGTTTCTCCCTTTGTCCTTAAGGTCGCTGAGGTTGGAGATATGAAAGTTGTGCTGACAGGTGAGACACACCAAGACAGGCATAAGAAAACCTTATAGGACTTTTAACCTCTGTGGGAAATGTGGCTCATGGCAACTCTGCCCCATGAAACACTGCCCAGAGATCTTTGTTCTTCTCCATGTGGCTGAGAGGCAGCTGGCTTTTCCAGTGTTCCGGCTCTGCTCCAGACGGGTGCTAATGTAATACGACCTCCCAGGCAGCCTGCCTGAAGGCGTCTCAGTGGGGAAGAATGATGACCTAGCTTACCATTAAGCCCCAGCTGCCCTTCACACAATTGAGGCTTTGGGACTCTTCGTAGGTGCTCCAATTAGATTACGCTTGGGAGGGAGCCATCAGATATCTATTATTTTCTAACAAAAGTCAAGTGAAGCCCTAGAGGAACCTTTTACCTCCTCTATGCATCTCAGCAAAGAACACATTGTGCTGATTGTTTTCTATTTGTCCTCCTCCCCACCCCTACAAGGGCTTCCCAAGTGGCCCAGTGCTAAAGAACCCACCTGCCAATGCAGGAGACGCGGAAGACACGGGTTCAATCCCTGGGTTAAGAAGATCCCCTGGACGAGGAAATGGGAACCCACTCCAGTATTCTTGACTGGAAAATTCCAAAGACAGGGGAGCCTAGTGGTCTCTAGTCCATGGGGCTGCAAAGAGACACGACTTAGTGACTAAACAATAAATGACATAAAGAGAAGAGCAGAGCAAGAGTAGACACCTTGCAACTCAGCCTGGACCAGGGCAAAGGCACTGTACTTCATTTTTTTAACAAGTTTTTTGTAAAACATTTACTTATTTGGCTGTGTTTGGTTTTCATTGAGGCATGCAGGCTCTTTTTGCGCAGGGTTAGTTGTTCTGCAGCATGTGGGATCTTCGTTCCCAAGCCAGGGAGTGAAGCTGCATCCCCTGCGTTGGAAAGTGGATTCTTAACCACTGGACTATGAGGAAAGTCCCTGCATTCTATTCTGATAGTGAGGAGGAGGTTGAGACCTGGCTGGGTAAAGGAGAAGAAAGGGATCCAGAGTGAGAGCCTGTTGCCTCTGGATGCACTCTAAAATAAGGTTATTTGTTATTTTGTTACAAAAGAGTACAATAAAGACCAGGTTGAGGCTTGGAGAAATGGCCACAGGCAGGCTTGGTGTTTCCTTTTTAGGCAAAGCAGAACTGACTCTAATAATTAAGCTTTTCTTATCCAATATGTAATTAATTCTGCAACTGAAAAACCAATGAACTAGACACTGTCTCTACTAGGGATGGTTAAAGAAACTATGAAGATTTAACCAGAAGAAAACAGACATGACGTTCATCTTCAAATATCTGAGAACTTGCCATACGGAAGTGAAGATGCACTTCTGACCAATGGATAGAATTAACAAAGAGACAAACTTTGACTCCATATAAGGCACATTTTCTAATTACTATAATCATCACACTGTGGAATGGATAATCTGGGGAATGTTGAGACCCTTGCACACTGGAAGTGTTCAGGTTGGCAGACCATCTGCCAGAAATGTGATCAAACCAGATGATCCCCTTTTAAAGATAACATTTTCTAATCATTATTAGAGTAGAATATATGCATAGGAGGCTATGTGGAAAACAAAATAGTAAGAAGAAAAGATGAATCCTTAACCCCATTGCCCATGCATGCAAGCATGCTCAGTTGTGTCTGACTCTGACCCCATGGACTGTATCCTGTCAGGCTCCTCTGTCCATGTGATTCTCCAGGCAAGAATACTGGAGTAGGTTTACATTTCCTCCTCCAGGGGATCTTCCTAACCTAGGGATCAAAGCCATGTCTTGTGCATTGGCCAGGACAGTCTTTAACACTGAGCCACCGGGGAAGCTCTCCCACTGTCCATAATTGACCTCTACTAACACTGATGTCATAAGGGATTTGATTTAGGTCATACCTGAATGGCCTAGTGGTTTTCCCCACTTTCTTCAATTTAAGTCTGAATTTGGCAATAAGGAGTTCATGATCTGAGCCACAGTCAGCTCCCGGTCTTGTTTTTGCTGACTGTATAGAGCTTCTCCATCTTTGGCTGCAAAGAATATAATCAATCTGATTTCAGTGTTGACCATCTGGTGATGTCCATGTGAAGAGTCTTCTCTTGTGTTGTTGGAAGAGGGTGTTTGCTATGACCAGTGTGTTCTCTTGGCAAAACTCGATTAGCCTTTGCCCTACTTCATTCCGTACTCCAAGGCCAAATTTGCCTGTTACTCCAGGTGTTTCTTGACTTCCTACTTTTGCATTCCAGCCCCCTATAATGAAAAAGACATCTATTTTGGGTGTTAGTTCTAAAAGGTCTTGTGGGTCTTCATAGAACCATTCAACTTCAGCTTCTTCAGCGTTACTGGTTGGGGCATAGGCTTGGATTACCTGTGATATTGAATGGTTTGCCTTGGAAACGAACAGACATCATTCTGTCATTTTTGAGATTGCATCTAAGTACTGCATTTTGGACTCTTTTGTTGACCATGATGGCTACTCCATTTCTTCTAAGGGATTCTTAGCCCACAGTAGTAGATATAATGGTCATCTGAGTTAAATTCACCCATTCCAGTCCATTTTAGTTCGCTGATTCCTAGAATGTTGACATTCACTCTTGCCATCTCCTGTTTGACCACTTCCAATTTGCCTTGATTCATGAATCTAACATTCCAGGTTCCTATGCAATATTGCTCTTCACAGCATCATACAGTGGAAGTGAGAAATAGATTTAAGGGACTAGATCTGATAGACGGAGAGCCTGATGAACTATGGATGGAGGTTTGTGACGCTGTACAGGAGACAGGGATCAAGACCATCCCCATGGGAAAGAAATGCTAAAAGGCAAAATGGTTGTCTGAGGAGGCCTTACAAATAGCTGTGGAAAGAAGAGAAGCGAAAAGCAAAGGAGAAAAGGAAAGATATTCCCATTTGAATGCAGAGTTCCAAAGAATAGCCAGGAGAGGTAAGAAAGCCTTCTCAGCGATCAATGCAAAGAAATAGAAGAAAACAACAGAATGGGAAAGACTAGAGATCTCTTCAAGAAAATTAGAGATACCAAGGGAACATTTCATGCAAAGATGGGTTCGATAAAGGACAGAAATGGTATGGACCTAACAGAAGCAGAAGATACTAAGAAGAGGTGGCAACAATACACAGAAAAACTGCATAGAAAAAATCTTCATGACCCAGATAATCACAATGGTGTGATCACTCACCTAGAGCCAGACATCCTGGAATGTGAAGTCAAGTGGGCCTTAGAAAGCATCACTAGGAACAAAGCTAGTGGATGTGATGAAATTCTAGTTGAGCTATTTCAAATCCTGAAAGATGATGCTGTGAAAGTGCTGCACTCAATATGCCAGCAAATTTGGAAAACTCAGCAGTGACCACAGGACTGGAAAAGGTCAGTTTTCATTCCAATCCCTGAGAAAGACAATCCCAAAGAATGCTCAAACTACCGCACAATTGCACTCATCTCACATGCTAGTAAAGTAATGCTCAAAATTCTCCAAGCCAGGCTTCAGCAATACATCAACTGTGAACTTCCAGATGTTCAAGCTGGTTTTAGGAAAGGCAGAGGAACCAGAGATCAAATTGCCAACATCTGCTGGATCATCAAAAAAGCAAGAGAGTTCCAGAAAAACATCTATTTCTGCTTTATTGACTACACCAAAACCTTCGACAGTGTGGATCACAACAAACTGTGGAAAATTCTGAAGGAGTTGGGAATACCAGACCACCTGACCTGCCTCTTGAGAAACCTGTATGCAGGTCAGGAAGCAACAGTTAGCACTGGACATGGAACACAGACTGGTTCCAAATCAGAGAGTAGTACGTCAAGGCTGTATATTGTCACCCTGCTTGTTTAACTTTTATGCAGAGTACATCATGAGAAACGCTGGGCTGGAAGAAGCACAAGCTGGAATCAAGATTGCTGAGAGAAATATCAATAACCTCAGATATGCAGATGACACCACCCTTATGGCAGAAAGTGAAGAGGAACTAAAAAGCCTCTTGATGAAAGTGAAAGAGGAGAGCGAAAAAGTTGGCTTAAAGCTCAACATTCAGAAAACTAAGATCATGGCATCTGGTCCCATCACCTCATGGGAAATAGATGGGGAGACAGTGGAAACAGTGTCAGACTTTATTTTGGGGGGCTACAAAATCACTGCAGATGGTGACTGCATCCTTGAAATTAAAAGATGCTTACTCCTTGGAAGGAAAGTTATGACCAACCTTGATAGCATATTAAAAAGCAGAGACATTACTTTGCCAACAAAGGTCCCGTCTAGTCAAGGTTATGGTTTTTCCAGTGGTCATGTATGGATGTGAGAGTTGGACTGTGAAGAAATCTGAGCACCAAAGAATTGATGATTTTGAACTGTGGTATTGGAGAAGACTCTTGAGAGTCCCTTGGACTGCAAGGAGATCCAACCAGTCCATCCTAAAGTGGATCAGTCCTGGGTGTTCATTGGAAGGACTGATGCTGAAGCTGAAACTCCAATACTTTGGCCACCTCATGCAAAGAGTTGACTCATTGGAAAAGACCCTGATGCTGGGAGGGATTGGGGGCAGGAGAAGGGGATGGCAGAGGATGAGATGGCTGGATGGCATCACCAACTTGATGGGCATGAGTTTGAGTAAACTCCAGGAGTTAGTGATAGACAGGGAGGCCTGGCGTACTGCGGTTCATGGGGTTGCAAAGAGTCGGACACAACTGAGCGACTGAATAGAACACTGATGTATTACCATTTGGTACTTTTTCCTGGGCAATAGAAATCAACATGAACTTTGTAAAAGCATGTGGTACATATATATATATACATATATATATATATATATATATATATACACACACACACATACATACACACACACACACACACATACCACATGCTTTACACAATGTGGCTTTTGTATTTTCTTTAAGTTATGTAAGATTTTTCTGTTGTTAAATAATCTTCAGAAACATGATTTCTAGACACGGCATGACTTAATTTCTATGGATGAAAGTGTCTGTGTAATGTTCATACAATTAATGTTCCATTGAACACACACACACACATCATACATGCATACTTTATTAGTTCTGTTTCTTCTGGAGAATCTGACTGATGTGCCAATAACGTTACTTCTAACATTTGAATAATTGTGTTAAATCTCATACATATTGGCAATACATAAACATTTAAATAAAAATATTTTTCTGTTTTATTATTTCCTTACCACATCCTTCCCATATCTCAGTCTTTAACTTTGCAGTTCACAAAGACTCCCCCTGCCAATGTAAGAGATGCAAGAGATGCAGTTTTGATTCCTGGGCTGGGAAGATCCCTTGAGGAAGAAATGGCAACCCACTCCAATAGTCTTGCCTGGAAAATTCCAGGGACAGAGAAGCCTGGTGGGTTACAATCCATAGGGTCACAAAACAGTCAGACAAGACTGAGGACAGACACACACAAGGCTGTGACATGTCCTTGAGGGATTGGTTTGTGAAGAATAAATACATGAAGGGAGATAATACGTGAATCCTCGCAGGTTACAAGATGGCTTAAGACTGACTTCACACACATCCTAATAACTCTCCAATGCCAACAGCCCCTTCCAAGAGAACTTTTCTAAATTTTAGGGAAAAGTTCTTCCATGACTTCCTTAATCATGCCTTCTCTGTCTGCCCCAATTTCTCTTTTGGGGATTCATTTTATTTATTTATTTTTTTGGCAATCCTTGGCAGCATGTGGGATCTTAGTTCCCCAACCAGGGATCGAATCTGTGACCCCTTCATTGGAAATGCCAAGTTTTAACCACTGGTTCACCAGGGAGGTCCCAAGACGCTCTTCTCTGCGGCACATCAACCGAACTTTCCTCCCTGAGACTTTTGCCAATGACTTGCACATGTTTTGCACATGACTTGCCAAAATAGCTGCTATCCTTAGTAAAACAGGAACTTGGGGAGAAAAGTGTCAAAATATCTAAGACAATCTCCATACAAGAAAGAACATATATTGTTGAGTTTTTATGGAGAAAGAAAAAGCTGGAATGTAAAATAAATATAGAAATTAGTTTTAACAGCAAATTTTGGTAGCATGAAATAGAAACAAGCAGTTATATGATAAAAACAATTATAGATACCAGATATGAAAAATACAAGAATTTTGGATAACAAACACAATGCCTGAAGTGAATAACAAAATAGGTACAGCTGAAGAACAAATTAATAAGCAGAAGAGTAGGTTAAGACCCTGTTTCAAAGGCATTGGAAAAGCAGAGCAACAGAAAATAACAAGGGAAAAGTTAATGTAGCTGATTAAGTACCATGACAATGACAAATGGAAAATGCAATTTATATAGCACATACTTAAAACAGCAATGAAAACAATAAAATCCTTAGTAATGAATCTGACAAATGTAGAGGATGTGCACGTATCAATGATAAAAGTTCACTAAAAGACATAAAGAAGTTGCTCAGTCGTGTCTGACTCTTTGAGACCTTGGACTGTAGCCCTCCAGACTCTCCTGTCCATGGGATTTCCCAGGCAAGAATACTGGAGTGGGTTGCCATTTCCTTCTCATCTCATGGTTAGGAAGATTTTATATAAAAATGATGCCAATTTTCCATAAACTAATCTAGATTTAACATAACTCCAATTAAGAGAGTTTTCCATGGAACCTGACAAAATGCTACTAAAAAGCCAGACTCGTCTGAAAAAAAAAAAAAGAATAAGGGCAGGATGTGTGCTTGACTAGAACTCAGGAATTACTGTGCAGCTATATTATCTGGAATACTGTGTCGTAACACAAGGATGAACAAATTACCCAGTGGAATAGAATAGAGAACTCAGAAACTAACTGCTACATTATGGAATTTTATGAATGATGCATAACAGCATCACTGGGGGATAAAGTGACTAGTCAATAAATTAAGCTGGAAAATATATTTATTTATATGGAGGAAAAATTAAGTTGTATCCTTACTTTACATCAAAAACCAAAAATCAACTCTAAAAGGGTTAAAAACTTAAATATCAAAAGAAGGTGGTACTTTAGTAGAAATACAGATGAATATCTTTATATCCTTGGGATTCCAAAAGTGTCCTTGAACAGGAACAAGAAGGAATAAACATAAAAGATTGCTGAAGTTGGGTATTTGAAATCTTGATCTTATAAAAAGTAAAAGATACTACAAACTTGGGGAAGAAATTATTGCTGGGGGGAAAATTACTTACTTAGTGAAGGAAAATCATTTTGGGTTTCTATCACACAATATGGGTTGCCCTGGTGGTTCAGATGGTAAAAAATCTGCCTGCAACAGGTCAGGAAGATCTCCTGGAGAAGGGAATGGCAACTCCATTCTTCTTGGAGTACCGGCAATTGGAATACTGTCAATTCCAGTATTCCCTGCACAATTCCATGGACAGAAGAGCTTGGCAGGTTTAGGTCCACACAGTATATGCAAATTTCAACTCTAAGTGGATTAATAATAATCTGAATTTTTTTCTTACCTTTAGGTGGCAAAGGTTTTCTTAAGCTTCCAAAAGCACAAAACTTTAAAAGGCATTATTTTTATATGACTAAATAAAACTTAAAGCTATCTGCATTAATAAAGAACAGCTGAAAAGTTAACAGAAAGCTGACAGACTGGGAGAATGTATTTACTCATTAAGAAAAATAAAGGAGAGGGACTTCCCTTGTGGTGCCACAGCTAAGACTTCAGGTTTCAGCATGGAAACCATCTCTGCCCTGTCCCCTCTGAGTCAAACCCCAGGTCTGCACACTTGGTCCTCTGTCCAGCCTCTTGTCTTCCTAAAGTCCCTTCCAGATGTCCTGCCCTGGGTGAAGACAGCCCTGCCACATCCCGCCTTCTGCTTGTTGATGGTTTGCTTGCCCTTCTCCCTTTAGATGGAGAAGGACATGGCAACCCACTCCAGTATTCTTGCCTGGAAAATCCCATGGACAGAGGAGCCTGGCAAGCTATGGTCCACGAGGTCAAAAAGAGTTGGACAGAACTGAGCGACTGATCACACACCCCCTTTAGATTCTGGTTACTGTTTCTGAGTGAGATGGTCCCTGTGCACATACCCATTGAAGCAGCCTTTCCACCTGATGATGTGAACACTGTCTCTGCTATACTCCCACTTTACCAGGAGATAATGTGGAGTGGTCCTTCAGCCTGGCCCCACAGGCAGTGGACGCCTGGACTCCCTTGAGGACTTGTAGACGCATGACATTCTTCCTTGGTTTTCGGTGCTAGGGCAGATTTTCCTCTGTATGCACTACTGTGGTCATTGCCATCCATGTTTGGGAAGAGCAAGGGAACCAACACCCCTCGGGTAGAATCACCTTTATTTAAAATAGTTATTCATTTAGTCCATCCTAAAGGAAATCAGTCCTGAATATTCAATGGAAGGGCTGATGTTGAAGCTGAATCTCCAGTACTTTGGCCACCTGATTTGAAGAACTGGCTCTTTTGAAAAGACCCTGATGCCGGGAAAGATTGAAGGTGGGAGGAGAAGGGGACAACAGAGGATAAGACAGTTGGATGGCATCACCAATTCAATGGACATAAGTTTGAGTAAACTCTGGGAGTTGGTGATAGACAGGAAGGCCTGGAGTGCTGCAGTCCATAGGGTCGCAAAGAGTCAGACACAACTGAGCAACTGAACTGAACTGAACTGAACTGATGCTGGGTCTCCACTGCTGCATGGGCTTTTCACTAGTTGTGGTGAGCAGAGGTTACTCTCCATTTGCGGTGCAAGGCTTTCTCGTTGCCATGGCTTCTCTTGCTCTGGAGAAGGCTCTAGGATGCATGGGCTCAGTAACTGTGGCTCCTGGACTCTAGACACCTTTTTCCTCTTAAGTCCTTCTAACTTTCCATAAAGCAATCTTTTTTAGCATGTACTCCTGGGAAACACAAAGCATACCTCTTCCTGCAGCTTATCTGCATCCACTTTTTAATATTCCCAGCATGTAAGTGTTAGTTCCAAAAGAAAAACTGCCATCAGCTTCCTTTAAAAAATAATACTTTGCTTATTGAACTGCAAAATAACACATCTTCATTTTTAAAAGGCAACACTACAGAGATACTTAAAGGGAAGAGTAATCTTCCTCCACCTACTCTCCAATTTCACCCACTCTCCTCCACCTCTAAGATAACAAATGTGAAGTATATGTTTTCATAGTTTCCTCTCTGTCTGTTCACATATACAGTTGGTTTATGTTAAACATTTAAATGTCTATGACCTCATCTCCGTGGACTAATGGGAAACCATAGTTCCTGTCTGGTATCCCTTTGTTTCATGATTAATTTTACTGGTCAAGTAGTGAATAAAGACCCCAAAAAATGCGTGGCCAAGTAACCAACTGAACCATGAGACCACATCCCAGGGAGATCACCCTCTTTGGTTTTAACATAGAACTTCCAGTGAATGGGCAGAATTAGCTAGACTAGTGACTCAAAACGTTTTTCACTAGAAAACAGAACAGGTCAGAAAATTTTTGAGTAAAACTCACTTTTCCACTACCAACAGCTCACCAGGTTCAAGAGAAAAACTTTTCAGGTGATACTATTAATAACAAAGTGACAGACATCTGGTGTGTAATCAATGTGAAATCAAAACCAAAGCATTCACTGTTAAAAAACTGTCACTTTTGGGACTTCCCTGGCAGTCCAGTGGTTAAGTCTTTGCCTTCCAATACAGGGGATGCAGGTTTGATCCCTGGTCAGGGACATAAGATCCCACTTGCCTTGCAGTGAAAAAAACCAAAACATGAAACAGAAGAAATATTGCAACAAATTCAATAAAGATTTTAAAAACGGTCCACATGAAAAGAATATTTTTAAAAATTGTCACTTGTTGAACATTTACACTGCTAATATGAATGACCCCTATAGGCCACCCCAGCCTTGTCATAAACTTCCACGGGAAAGACAGAAGGATGAGAATTTCAGTCAAGAAGAAGTGATTACAAGGTTACAAGGACCAGATTTCACAGCCATCCTCCCTCCTGGGGCTCTGATCGTTTCAGTGGAATCACTCCAATTCAGGCCTGATATTTGCCAAAGCTTACTTATTCTCCATGGCACAAAACCAAACTGCAATGAGATGGCTTCACTACACGCTCGTCTGGACAGGTATGAATATTTGAGAGGCTCCTTGGTGCATCTATTCCTTGCACATGAAATGAATGTGAGCTTGTGAGGTTTGAAAATGTCAATGCGAAAAAAAAAAGAAAATGTCAATGCATAGAATTGCCTGATCACCCAAAGGATTGTTATTGTGGGTGTGCAGAGAAGTGGAGAGGTGTGATGTGACTTATCAGCAAAGGGAGTGTCCATGGCAACCAGCCCCAGGTTTCCTTGGAGATGCTGTGCTTTGGCAGGGAGCCAATGCAAGTGCATTGGATTGGAGTCCAGAGAAGAACAATGACACAGCCTCTGCATGGGGACAGATTGCTCCAGACATGCATATCATGCTATAAACGGACTAGAGCTCCATACATAGAAACCATAGAGCAAACATGAGGATTCTAAAACAGAGAGTCTTGAAACAGGGTTGATACTGGGCCTTAATTTCAATTGAGCAAAGGAAGCTATTGATTAAAAGTGAAAATGTTAATCGACTCTTTGCAACCCCATGGACTATAGCCCACCAGGCTCATCTATCCATGGGATTTTTCAGGCAACAATGCTGGAGTGGGTGCCCTTCCCTACTTCAGGGCATCTTTCCAACCCAGGGATCAAACCCTAGTCTCCTGCATTGTAGGTGGATCCTTTACCATCAAAGCCACCATGGATGATGACTAAAGCTTTCAGGCAATTCCTCCAAAGATCACCATTTACCAGGTAAATAAATAAATATTTTTCCAAAATATAAAAATGTGAAATACAAACATGTTAGGGAACCAAAAAGAAATGAACATAATGATCTTGATATTAAAGATTTTTAGATGCAGCTAGGTCTCTTTTCTAAGGAAAGCAACTGCTTACATCCTCATGTCTCTTTTATTTTTCTGCCTTTTACATTAGATAGCTTCTCTATTTAGAAACAAAACAGGAGAAAGGGATTGAGATTTGGGACATTAAAATAGCTGAAGAGGCTCTGAGGAATATATAAGATCTCAGATGAGAATTGAACGGTGATGTAGATGAAAGCAGAGTTAACAGCCTGGCTACCCAGTACACCCAGTTTCTCTTGTGACTAATACAAAATTATTAGTGCTAAATTGAAACAAAGTTTATGCTGTTCAAATGGTCCAGGAGACTCCAGGTTAAATTCCTTTATATAGACTTAAAGCCCCATTGAATTCACTGTATATTCCATGTGTGTGTGGTTTGAGCAAAATCCAAGAGATAGTGAAGGACAGGGGAACATGATGTGCTGCAGCCCATGGGGTCGCAAAGAGCTGAACACAACTTAATGGCTGAAGAACAACAACAACAACAAATGTGTGTTTTCTTCTTTTGAAAAAAGAGAAGAAAACAAATTACGACTGTTAACCATTATTCTCAACTTGAGACCATAATGATCTGTGTGCATAGTTCTCAGAAAAGTCAATGCTACATTTTAGGAACAAATGGACATGAAACACCTGACCAAGCTTCTGGAAGGACACTCGTTCAATACACGCACCAGCTTGCTCTTTACTGCCAGCTACTAGAGAAGAGTAAAGGACCTGCCCAGTAAGCAAGCTCTCTTCAACTGGGGGGATAATGTTCTGATTGGGTAGCATCACTGCCCATCTTTCATTATGGCGTTCTCATTGGATAGCATCACTACCATCATTTTTGCCTTCAGAAGGGTATTAGAAGGAAAAGAACACCTCTCCGGTTTGAACTTAACATTACCTAAGTCCTCGGTATCTGTCCTACCCACAGAAAGCAGAGGTTTTAGCTCCACTCAGATATAAGAAATAGGAATTAATCTCAAAAGTAGATGGCTGAGTACTCAGGGAGAGTATTTGACTATTATCAAACACACTATAAGGTGTGTGGATATTTGTGTGTAAAATAAATGAGCAATGGCACAACTATTTGGTCTCTAAGCTTCTTGGCAGCTTGAAATTTTGTCTCATTGCTCATTAAAATACTC
Organism: Odocoileus virginianus; assembly: GCF_023699985.2. NCBI lineage: Eukaryota > Metazoa > Chordata > Mammalia > Artiodactyla > Cervidae > Odocoileus > Odocoileus virginianus. The sequence continues at coordinate 58,504,747 of NC_069689.1, forward strand.
AAATATGAGTAGGCCACAGAATAAAATCCCCTCTGATTTTGTCAAGCACCTAATATTATAAATCATGCATAGAGCAGGGCTGCATTCCAAATGCTTTCTTGGTTAACCAAACACATGAAGGATTATGCTACTCAGAGTTAAAGGCCATGCCTTTTAACTGCCCAGGGGAATAGCCCATCGTTCATGCCTGCTTCAGTGGTATACTGGTAGTTGTTTAACAGTCAGCTCTCTAGTGGGGGAAGGGGAGGGGGAAGTGTCCAGATTTGTAGAATTTGCCAATTTCTATGGTGTGAAACTTTCACCAGAGCTGATTTCAAGCTACTGAGGGTTTCACAAATGACTTGCAAAATTCCTGAATATATGACATTCAACTCTTGCAAACTGTCACAAGGCAGTCCCAGCACACCACTGCAGTTGGGTTTCAAATGACTGGGGAAGTAATGGCAGGATATTCTAACTGCAGACAAATTTACCAAAGGCAACAAGAAATAAACACCCCCTTATAGCCGGAGCTTAAATTCCAAACTGAACTAGCCTGTCCTAGAACTGGTTTCCACAAAAGGTCCAAAGTGTGTGAAGACCCATTCTATTTGGATGTATGCTTTATTTTTGATCCTGAAAGAAATGGCATGCTCATTATAAAACAGTTGGAAAATGCAGAAAATAATTTTCTCAGGAAGCCCATAGCAATGTCTCTTGGGAACTAATCTGAAAATCACTGACAGGAACTGAGAAATGACCCAGGGCTTAGAAAATCTGAAACACATTTTCTGATCTGTCCCGTTCTCTGTAAATTGATTTCACCCACCCGCCAAACCCACGTCTCCTGTATTGCAGGCAGATCCTTTACTGTCTGAGCCACCAGAGAAGCCCAGCTAAGATCCAGCACTGCTAAATAAATATTTTTAAGTTATTATTAATATTAAGCAAAGAAGTACCTCCAGCTAATAACCAATGAAATTGGTAACATACAGATGGAGTTTCAAGTCCCCATTAGTATGACTATATAAATTAATATTTAAGTATAAATCCTTCATGTATTCAACCAAAAAAATGATTTGAAGGTAAAGGCATCATCAAAACACAGTCTCTTCCCATGTGGAATTCATAGACTACTGGAGAAAACAGACAGCATATAATTATGCACAGGTAAGTATATAATTGGGGCCTCCCAGGGGGCACCAGTGGTAAAGAATTTGCCTGCCAGTACAGGAGATGCAAGAGACTCTGGTTCAGACCCATCCATTCCCTGGGTCAGGAAGATCCCCTGGAGGAGGAAATGGCAACCCACTCCAGTATTCTTGCCTGAAAAATCCCATGGACAGAGGAGCCTGGAGGGCTACAGTCTATGGGGTTGCAAAGAGTCAGACATGATTGAGTGACTTAGAATACACACAAGTATATATTAATAATGACCAATTCTAGTAAACACCAAAACTGAAATAGGACAAAATATTGTCAGAGTATGCAAGAGTGATATTATTTGAGATATAGAGGATGGATGGGAATTAATTAGGGAAAAGGGAGAAAGGGGGAAATACCCCAAGTAGAAGGCATGGTTTGTGCCAGGACCCTGAGATGGGGACATGGGAGGTGCCTCTCCGGAACTGGCCCATTGCTGGTGTAGCTGGAGAAGAAGTGGGGAGGAGGGAAGAGGGGGAAGGGAAGAGGTGGATGGGGGAGCCGGGCAGACAGAACTAAAGAAGTAGAGGTAGGGGCCAGGCCAAGAGGGCCATGAATAGAAAGGCTGAGAAGTCCAAATGTAGCTGATATTCATCTTAGAAATCTAATGTTACAGAACTGTGGTGTGTGTGCTCAATCTTGTGTAGCTCTTTGCGACTCCGTGGCCAGGCTGTTCTGTCCATGGGATTTCCAGGCAAGAATGCTAGAGCAGTTTGCTATTTCTCCTCCAGAGGACCTTCCCAACTCAGGGATTGAACTTGTGTCCCTTGCACCTCCTGGATTAGCAGGCAGATTATTTACCACTGCGCCACCTGGGAAGCCCTAGATCATAGCCACGAAAGCTGCTCTGTAGAGTAGGTCAGGATGAAGGGATTTATCATCAGTCAACCAGGGGGATTGAGAAGTACTATAGTGACTTAGAGAAAGAATTTATGGTTATCAGTGGGAAAGGGGAGAGGAGAGGGATAGTTAGGGAATTTGGGATTGACATGTGCACACTGCTATATTTAAAATGTATAGCACAGGGAACACTGCTCAATACTATGTAACAACCTAAATGTGAAAAATATTGAAAAAGAATAGATACATGTATATGTATAACTGAATAACTTTGCTTTACACTTGAAACACAACATTGTTAATCAACTTATTCCAGTATAAAATAAAAAGTTGGAAAAAAAAAAAGAAGTACTATAGCATTTACTGTTGAAAAGAATCTGAATATAAGTGGAACTTCAGTTCAAACTCATGTTGTTAATTCTGCTGGTAAGTCAGAAAGCTAAGAACCCAGCAGTGACCTAGTATTCAGCACTGTGCACGTTACTGGTGACTATGACAAGCCTGGTTGTGTGGTGCTAATCAGAAGATTGAAAGATCAACATCATTAGAGCAAAACTCATTACACTAAGTCCATGGTTGGTAAAGAATCTGCCTGCAGTGCAGGAGACCCAGGGTTTGATCCCTGGGTGGGGAAGATCCCCTGGAGAAGGAAATGGCAGACCACTCCAGTATCCTTGCCTGGAAAATCTCATGGACAGAGGAGCCTGGTGGGTGGCTGTCCATGGGGTCGCAAAGAGTCGGGCACAACTGAGCAACTAACACTTACTTACTTACTTATGGTTCTCAAAGTAGGGTCCCAGGACCTGAAGGGTCAGCATCACCATGGACCTTGTTAAGTAAGCAGATGTGGGGGTCCTGCTGAGCTCTACAAAATCAGAAACTCTGGGGATGGGGCCTCATACTCTGTTTTAACAAGCTTCCCAAGTGGCGCTAGTGGTAAAGAACTCACCTGCCGATGCAGGTTAGATGTAACAGATGCAGGATTGATCCCTAGGTCTGGAAGATCCCCTGGAGGAGGCCATGGCAACCCACCCCAGTATTCTTGCCTGGAGAATCCCATGGACAGAGGAGTCTGGCAAGCTGCAGTCATAGGGTCATACAGAGTCGGGCATGGCTGAAGCAGCTTAGCACACAGGCACACACAGGTTCAGGGTCAAGTTTGAGAACAGCCACTATAAGGTGATGGGATTGCTGTAGATTTTTATTTTCTTTTTCTCCTATTAATCAAATAGATTTTTGTCTTGAGTATCACTGTTAAATACCCTCAATAAGAGTCTCCATTTTTAAAGGATGCAATGTCATTTATCTGAGTTGAAGTTGCTGTGTGACCCAATTGAAGTGTTGATATATTCTTTGCAGAAGAGCTAAGTGAAGGTAGTGCTAGTTGCTCAGTCGTGTCTGACTCTTTGTGACCCCATAGACTTTAGCCTGCCAGGCTCCTCTGTCCATGGGATTTCCCAGGCAAGAATACTGGAGTGGATTGTCATTTCCTTCTCCAGGGGACCTTCCCTACCCAGGGACTGAAACTGAGTCTCTTGAACCGTGGGCAGATTTTTTACTGTCTGAGCCACCAAGGATATATTCTTTGTAGAGAGAGCTAAGTTATTGAAAATGGTTAATTGTATACTTCATAGACGTGCTCACGTGAGGGTGACAGTGCTTATCAAATCACCACATATGTCATAGAACATCCTTCTGTCAGCAGTGCGTACACATCACTCTGAAAGGATGAGTGTATCTGACAAGCTTTGGAATCCCCAGGAGAAAAGGCAAACTTCCTGTTTAAAAGTCTTTTCTATCTTCATTTTGACTGTCACAGGGCAATCTGTGTGCCTTTACCTGGTAAGTGGCTATCAGAAAAAAATTTTAAAGGTAAATGTTATACCCTTCACACTGAGACAAGAGACAGAGTGAAGGCTTTCTATATTTTGGGTATTACATCACATTTTGGTTTTGTGGTTCATTCATCTTGAACTTCTAAAAAGTTATCCAGAAGCTCTGACTTTATTACATAAACCATCTGGGAATGTTAAAAATGCCAAGACATCATTTCCAAGCCTTTCTCCAGCCTCCCCACTCCCAAAGAGACATCATAACAAAGAAATAGCTTTTGTTTTAGCAAATATTTATTTTTTCCCACTAGAAAAATAAATAAAGGATTTGGAATAACTACTTCAGATGCTACTTTGGTAAAATTTTAATCTTAGTTAGGATTAAGTTTGCCTATGACAAGGAAAAAAAAAGATATCTTAAACAAGATAAAAGTTTTTCTTCTTTCTTAAGAAATGGAAAGAGACAGTTCTGAACTGACACAGTGCTTGTTGGTGCAGAACCCTGTTCTTCTCTCTGCTGGGTGGGTCTTTATTCCCAGGATCTGTCTCCCTGTGGTCTCAAATGCCTGCTGTGACTCCTGCCATCACATCTCTATTCCAGCACATAAAGAGGAGAAAATGGAAGGATAATACACACCCATCATTTAATAATGTTTTCCAAAGTTATGAAACCCAATTCCACTTATACAACATTGGCAAAACTTGTTCACAAGAAACCACATGGCTGCCAAATCATTTCAATTAATGCAGAAAAGAATTGTTCAACTCCTAAAGACAAAACATACACACACACATACATATACTTAGCAACTTAGAAATAGAAGGAAATTACCTAGATGGTGAAAAACCGTGAAAATGTTAGTCGCTCAGTTGTGTCCGACTCTTTGCAATCCCATGGACTATAGTCTGCCAGGCTCCTCTGTCTATGGAATTCTTCAGGCAAGAATACTGGAGTGGATAGCCATTCCCTTCTTCAGGGGATATTCCCAACCCAGGGATCAAACCCAAGTCTCCTGCATTGCGCGCAGATTCTTTACAGCCTGAGCCACCAGGGACACGTCACCTAGATGGTAAATATATGTGTGTGTGTGTGTGTGTGTGTGTGTGTGTGTGTGTGTGTGTGTATAAACCCTATAGTGAATATCATCATCGATGGAAAAACTTAAAAACATTTTCTTTAGAAGCAGGGGGAAATAGAACATCCATCACTCAAAAAATGTGCTAGCCATATAGTAGATAAGAGGATAAGGATTAGAAAGAAACAAAATAAATCATCATTATTTATAAATGATATGGTTATCTCATAAAAAGCCCTTTGGGATATTTTAGATTATGTCTCATTTTTAAAAAAAAGATTGAAAAATGAAACAACATTAAAATTCAATACTTATATCAAGCAAAGACATCATAAATTTTTTTGTGGGACAAATAAGGAGATGTTCACAAAACATAACAGAGTTTGTTTTGGAATAAAGTAATAAATCAATAAGAAACAACTAACACAATTTAAAACTGAGCAAGCCAAGTTATTAGACATTTCACAAAAGAGGAAACGTGAATGAATGTCCAGTAAAACATATGAAAAGATGCTCCACTAGATTAGTCATTAAAGAAATATAAATCAAAATCACAACAAGACACTATTTCATACCAAGGAAACTGGCCAAAATCTCACGGTTAGATGTTACCACCAGTCTCAGACACTGGTGGAGACATACATGAGTTTAAAAAGCAGTCTGGTGTTAACCAGTGACAGTGACTGTGAAACCCACTTGAAACAGCAGTTCCACTCTCAGAATTATATATCCTCGACAAGATCCTCCACATTCCAGGAGGCATATTTAAGAATAAGTAATGGTTAGTTTTAGGTGTCAGCTTGCCGGGGCGAAGGGATGCCCAGGAAGCCAGTGAAACATTCTTGCTGGGTGTGCCTGGGAAGGTGTTTCCACAAGAGATTACATTTGAATTAGTAGCTTGAGTGCAGAGGATTATCCTCACCAGAGCTGGAGGGCTTCATGGCACCTGCTGAGAGCCTTCATAGATCAAAAGGCGGAGGAAGGGAGGGTCTGCTCTCTTTGCTTGAGCTGGGACATCTACCTCTTCCTTCGCTTGGACGTCAGGGATCTGAGTTCCTTCAGACTCTGACGTCACTTTCATCCATCAGCTCCCTTGGATGTCAGGTTTTTGGACTCAGACTGAGCTATAAACCACTGGCTTCCCTCCTCCAGCTTGTGGACAGCAGATTGTGGGACTTCTCACCCTGCCTGCCTAATTGTGAGCCAACTGCTAAAAGAAGCCTGTATCCCTGTCTGTCTGTCTCTCTCTGTGTATATATACAAATACACAAATCTTTATATATATATATACACACACACACACACACACACACACATATATATACACACACACACACACACACACACACACATATATATATATGGCTCCCCCGGTGGCTCAGTTGATAAAGAATCTGCCTGCAATGAAGGAGACACAGGTTTGATCCCTGGGTCAGGAAGATGCCCTGAAGAAGGAAATGGCAACCCACTCCAGTTTTCTTCCCTGGAGAACCCCATGGACAGATGAGCTTGGCGGGCTACAGTCCATGGGGGTCACAAAGAGTTGGACAGGACTTAGCGACTAGCCAGCACCGTATATTTATATATATATATGTGTGTGTGTGTGTGTGTGTGTGTATGTGTGTATATATATATATATATATATATATTCAGGAATAGAAGGAATGCATACACATTGTGTGTGTGTGTGTGTGTGTGTGTGTGTGTGTGTGCTCAGTCATGTGAGCACATGGATTATAGCCTGCCAGGCTCCTTTGTCCATGGGAATTCCCAAGCAAGAATACTGGAAAGGGTCGCCATTTCCTACCCCAGGAGATCTACCTGACCTAGGGGTCAAACCCACATTTCTTGCATCTCCTGCATTGGCAGGTGGATTCTATATCACTGCACCATATTTCCTAATACATAATGTCATCTTGGTGTTTTCATTAAAGCAAAAACAATTGCACATAATCTTAATGTTTGACAGAAAGATGCATAAATAAATGTGGGTAGATTCACAGAATCAAACAGCAGTGAAAATAGGGGAAATAGGGGAATTTCAGCAACCTGAATCCAAATGGATTACGCTCTCAAAATGGAAAAAAGAAGTCATAGAATATATATTCCATATTCCATATATAGCTGTATAAGGACTTCTACATAGAGTTGAAAGACATGCAAAACTAAAATATACTCTTTATCAATACAAACCTATGTGCTTAGATTTAAAGAAATGTGAAGGGATAATAAGCACAAGATTCAGGTCAGAGGTTAATTCTGGGGGGTTAATGCAATAAGGGTTCATAGGAGACCTCAAAAGTATCAATACTGTTCTAATTCTTTTGCTGTGTAGGCATCCATGTTTTCTTTGTACCGTGCACATACTTCGTTTTGATGTATAGAACCTTTTCATAACAAAAGGATGCATAACGTAGAGTGTGTTGAATGCATATTGCTGCTCTGTCCTTATTACTAGTCTTTACTCAGAATTGTTTGAGAAGTCAGACTAAATCTTACCTCAACCTCATCTGCAACCCACCACTTTCCCACAATGAGGAGAAGCTGGAAGGGACCAAAGGTACCTGAGAAAGCACAGGATTGACCCTCCAGAGCCAAGGCAGTGAGAAAGAAAACACACGATTACAGATCTGAAGAAAGCAGTCCTGGCTTCAAAAAGTTGAGATGACAGGACGTATGCTGGGGGGGGGGGGGGGGGGGAATGTTTAAAAAGAATTTCCTAGGACTTCCCTGGTGGTCCAGTGGGTAAGAGTCCACCCGCCAGTGCCGGACCCCATGTACTCAGCCCGCCAGGCTGCTCTGTCCACGGGATTCCCCAGGCAAGCATACTGGAGTGGGTTGCCATGCCCTCCTCCAGGGGATCTTCCCAACCAGGGGTTGAACCCACGTCTAACCTGCACTGGCAAGCAGGCTCTTTACCACTAGCACCACCTGGGAAGCCCTTCTCCCTTGTAACTACACTTAAAATCTGTAGGTACATTTTGCTTTCAACTACATAATTCTTTACCTGAAACACAGCTTCTTTACCTGCAATGCAGGAACTATAGAATACTACATTAAAAAATAAGAAAATATAAGAAAATGTTTACTGTGGGAGGTGGGAACCTGGATGATTTTTCAACTTTTCTTTATGATCTTTACTTCCTCCAATTTTCTACCTTAAACAAATAGATATTAGAGGGAACATGTCCTACATAGGTGGTCATAAAAGTGACTTAAAACCAATAAATACAATTATATATTGGCCACATTAGAACCATGTAAACAATGTACTTTAAAAAGCCCACAAAGTAGATACAACCAGGGCTTAACAACAGTTACTTCTGGGTTGGGCAAACTGGTTGGGAGATTGTTTTCATATCTTGAATACTATTTCTGTATTTCTCAAATGTTCTTGATGAACACACAGTATTTTCATAGAGGGAAGTAAAACAACAATAAAATAAAATAAATCCAGGGAGTCTGGCCCAGCAGAGCTGAGCTAGGGGAACTGCTCTAGTTTTAAAAGTGAAAGATGCTCTCAAGGAATTTCTGGGCATCCCCTGCCCTAGTCTTCCCTCCTATTGCTGTGACAGTTAGTTTCCCTCCTGCTGCTCCTGGGAGCATGTGTACATACATGTCAGTTTTGTATCTGTTGCGTGTGCCTAATTACATTAGTGCTCAGACGCTCAGCCATGTCCAAATCTTTGCCCTCTCATGGACTGTAACCTGCCAGGCACCTCTGTCCATGGGATTCTCCAGGCAAGAATACTGGAGTGGAACTGGGTAGCCATTTCCTCCTCTAGGGGATCTTTCCAACCCAGGGATCAAACCTGTGTCTCCTGTATTTGCGGGCAGATAATTACATTGGTAATACACCTATACAATCTCATTACAGAAATTCAGTTTACAGTTAAATCTAATGCCTTTCTTGATCTCCAGCCCCAATCTGTTTCTGCAATCCAGAAGTCCGTTTGATGGTTGTACTTTATAGACATATAAATTTGCCAGAGTGTTCACTATTATCCAACTCACAGAAAATTCCAACTCATGCAGACTTTCTTATCTTCAATTGTACAAATATGTGTCCATACAGAATTTTATAATATTGATTCATAGCATCACCAACTCAATGGACATGAGTTTTAACAATTCCCAGGAGATAGTGAAGGACGTGGAAGCCTAGTGTGCTGCAGTCCATGCGGTTGCAAAGAGTCAGACAGGACTGAGTGACTAAACAACAACAGGGGCATGTGTTTGCATAAATGGCATTCTTTAAAACAAAATTTTAATATGAACTATATTTAAAGGCTTTATTGAATTTGATCCAATATTGTTACAATATTCTGCTTTATGTTTCGGTTTTTTGACCCCAAGACATGTAGGATCTTAGCTCCCCAACGAGGGAACCAGGGAACCCACATCTCCTGCATTGGAATCTTAACCACTGGACACCAGGGAAGTTCCTGATGTTGTTGCTTTAGTCACTAAGTTTGTCAGACTCTTTCGATCCCAAGGACTGTAGTCTGCTAGACTCCTCTGTTCATGGGATTTCCCAGGCAAGAATACTGGAATGGGTTGCTATTTCCTTCTCCAGGGCGTGTTCCTGACCCAGGGATTGAACCTGTGTCTCCTGCAGGAAGATTCATTACCGCTGAGCCGCCAGGGAAGCCCCATCCTCTATATTATGATGCCTTTAAGTCTAGCCCTGTCACAGAAGCTGTGTCTCTTATAAAACTAGTTCATTTCGCCTACATTACTTTGGATGCTCTGTTCAGTAAAAGGACAGAATCTAGAAGTTCGCTGAGTACTCAAGCCAAGGTTGTAGAATTGTCTTGGACAAAGCAGAGCTAAGATGGAAAGCTTCCTGGGATGGGAGTGTCCTGACTTCTTGTTCAACTTAAACATTTTTTCAGCAATAGAAAAGTGTCTGGCTGTTGTATTTAAGGTTATGTTCACTAAACCCAAATCAAAGTTTAGAACAAAAATGACATAATACACTCAACACTCCATTATCTATTCTCAGATAACCCCAACATCTTTTATAGGGAATGCATTTTCCACTTTTGGCAGAAGATTTTTCTTCATAATTATGCTTGGCTTTGAATAAGGTTTCAATTTATATCCAGGAGAAGATAGCAGGGGTGCCAAGATGCTCCTTCCCACAAGCCTCTTTAAAATACCAGAAGGTCATTGAAAAACAAAACATTTTTGCAGCAGCAGCAATAAGAGAAATGAGCTTACCTTCTGAAAACCCTGGCTTAACTCCCTCTCATAACTCATGCAGCAAGAAAATTACCTGTAAATGGACCACTGATCCCAACGTCCCACGTTCACCTATCAGCTCCATCCCCTCCATACTCACATTCATTGAGAGTATGGTGCTCAGTCACTCAGGCATGTCTGACTCTTTGCAATCCCTTGGACTGTAGCTCACCAGTCTGCTCTGTCCTTGGGGTTCTCAAGCAAAATTACTAGAGTGGGTTGCCATGCTCTTCTCCAGGGACTTCCCAACCCAGGGATGAAACCCATATCTCTTACGTCTCCTGTATTGGCAGGCAGGTTCTTTACCACCAGAGCCACCGGGGAAGCCCTATTGAAAGTGTGGACTCTGGAAAAATATTGAGTTCTGATCCAAATTCTCAACTTGGAAGCAGTGTGATCTTCAGGCAAATCACTCACCATTTTTTATAAAAACCTCATATGGAAAGTATTTAAATTTTCTTGTAATCAAAAAAAAAAAAAAACTGGCAACCGGACTGCGACTTCTACCTATGATGAAAGAGCTTATATGAAACCAAATCTCTCACTGGGGACAAATATAAACACATGTGCTAATTTAACAAAGAGATGCATGAAACATCTACCTAAAAACTACAATAGGGCTTTCCTGGTGGTTCAGTGGTAAAGAATCTGCCTGCCAATGCAGGAGGTGCCAGTTTGATCCCTGGGTGGGGGCGGTGGGGGCTGGGGGGTGGGGGAGATTCCCTGGAAAAGGAAATGCCAACCCTCTCCAGTCCTCTTACCTGGGAAATCTCATGGACAAAGGAGCCTGACAGACTACAGTCCATGGGATCACAAAAGAGTTGGACATGACTTAGTGACTAAACAATAACAACAACAAAAACAACAATATGTTATTGACATTAAACAAGGAGAATATACCATTGCAATGGATTAGAAGAGTCAGTGTTATAAAAAATAAGTCAATTTGTACTAATTGACCTGTAGATTTAGTACACTATCAGTCAAAATCCCACTATTTCAAGTAGAAATTGAAAATGGAAGATTCAAATGGATATATTAAAGAGTCCAGAAACAGACCAAACACACACGTGATCAGTTGATTTATAACCAAGATGACATAATATTGCTGAACTGGTGTTCAAGAAATCACACTTATTTGACTAGATGTCCATATGGGAAAATACTCAAACTTGACCATTCTTCCTTCACAAGAATTAAAGATGACTTGTAGATAAATCAACAATCCTTTTAATCAGATGACATTGATAGGTAAAGTTTTCTTAGAGCACAAAAAGTGCTAACAGATAATAAATTAGATTGCATTAAAATTAAGAACTTCTGATTATCATAATAGATCATTAGGAAAATGAAAGGACAAACCTCGGGTTAGGGGAAGATATTTTCAATATACATATTTGAAAAGAAGTTGCATCTGGAATATGATGAATTTGTTTAAAAAAAAAAAAGGAAAAGGAAAAAATTCAAAAGGGAAAAAAAAGGGTAAAAACTTTGAACAGATACTTCTTGTAAGAAGGTGTTGGAAACAGCCAATAAGCACATGAAAAAGTGTTCATCACTGTTCAATGTCAGGGTTTTTTAAACCATCATTAAAATGTCAGTGGTTTTAATTTGAATTTTAAGACCACTATGAAAAACCACTACCCGTCTGCTAGAGGTGCTACAGCATAAGAATATCTGTGATGAAAAAGGTCGAAACTGCATAGTGCCAGCATTGGTCAGGAGCAACTGGACTTCTCAAGCATCTGGTGGGGATGTAATCACAGCCATTTGGGGAACTGTTTGGCAGTAGCTATTAAAGCCAAACAATTGCATTCTATATGACCCAGAAATTCCACTCTCAGGAATAGCCCCCCCAGAAATTCATATTATGTATACATCTAAAGGCATGTACATGTTCACGGCAGGGTTATTTATAAGAGCCAAATTTGGAAACTTCTCCAAGTTTATCAATACTGGAATGGATCAATAAAATGTGATCTATTTAGACTGCCGCATAAATGAACTACAGGGCTTCCCTGGTGGCTCAGTTGTAAAGAATCCACCAGCACAGCAGGAGGCTCAGAAAACTTGAGTTCCATCCCTGAAACAGGAAGATCTCCTGGAAGAGGAAATGGCAACCCACTCCATTATTGCTGCCTGAGAAATCCCATGGACAGAGGAGCCTGGTGGGCTGCAGTCATGGGGCCACAAAGAGTTGGACACGACTGAGCACACACGAGGAAGGATATTTGCAACCTGGATTTCATAAACATAGTGAGCGATCTAATGTAAAACAGAAGAACTTGCTATATGAGGCCACTCGTAAAAACTTCAAAAACTAACAAAATTAATCTATACCAATAGAAGTTAGAATGTTGGTTACCTTTGGTCATAAGGTATGTCGGGGCTAGTATGATTCAGATAATAATATTCTATTGTTTTATGTATATATATACTTTATAAAAATTCATTGGACTACACATTTCTGACTTTTGCATTGCTGTATATAAATTATATTTTGATTTTAAAGTTACTCAAAAATCACAGGACTAAGCAACAGTGAACGCCTCATCAATCTTCAAAATATAAAACATATAAATAATATTTGTGAGATTTTAGTGACATGAGTACTCCCACACAATACTGGTAGTGGTAGAGATGTCTGTGTTTCTTGAGATGTAATTTGGCAGAAAAGCACCAATCAGATTCTAGTAAGGATCTACTCCACACTAGTTTTCAGGTTATATGCTTTCATAATCAATCATACTTTATCTTCACAATAAGTGTGGAAAGCAGAAATTAATATCAACTTTGTATGGGTGTGAGAACAGGTTCTGAAAATGCTTGTTCAGTGTCATAGGACTAGGAAGCAAATGAGCTGGAATTCTCACCTGGTGCTACTATAACCAGAATAACTCCACAAAGATATTTCATCAAAATTTACCCAATCAGGATGTGAAATAGGGAACTGCTGATATAAGAAAGGGACTAGGGACTTTTCTGGAGGTCCAGTGGTTTGGAATCTGCACTTCCATTGCAGGGGCCACAGGTTTGATCCTTTGTTAGGGAACTAAGATCCCACATGGCTTGTAGTGAGGCCAAAAAATAAAATAAATAAATAAAAGGAAATTAAAAAAAAAAAAAACAAGAAAAAAGCTGGATGCAGGAAGACTTACTTTAAAGCTTTACTTATAACACAGAACATTGAAAACCTAAACATTCAATAAAAGCATATGCTTCAGTGATGCTTCTTTATGGCATACTCTGCAGACATTAGAGAAGGAAATGGCAACCCACTCCAGTATTCTTGCCTGGAGAATCCCATGGACGGAGGAACCTGGTGGGCTGCAGTCCATGGGGTCGCAAAGAGTCGGACACGACTGAGCGACTTCACTTTCACTTTCTTTCTATGCAGACACTGCGTAGCCTTTTAAAAAGGTAATTATGCCTTTTATATTAACTGACTCATAGAAGCCCATATTGGGGCTTCTCTGGCGGCTCAGCAGTGAAGAATCTGTGTGTTAGTGCAGGAGACTCAGGTTTGATCACTGGGTTGGGAAGATGCCCTGGAAAAGGAAATGACAACCCACTCCAGTATTCTTGCCTGGAGAATCCCATGGACAGAGGAGCCTGGAGGGCTACAGTCCATGGGGTCACAAAAAGAGTCAGGCACAACTGAGCGACTAAACAAGAAGTCCATGTTAGAGATATGGTTAAGTGAATACATTTCCAAGAAACACAGAGGATGCTTAGAATATAATATGAAGTGAAGGGCAAAATGAATTCTACTAAAACTCTGAGTATATCTATCCATTTCCTTCTCCAGTGCATGAAAGTGAAAAGTGAAAGTGAAGTCACTCAGTCATGTCCGACTCTTCGCGACCCCATGGACTGTAGCCTACCAGGCTACTCCGTCCATGGGATTTTCCAGGCAAGAGTACTGGAGTGGGCTGCCATTGCCTTCTCCATGTAAAATTATGTGCGTGCACATATGAAAACCTGGTGAAGAAATTCCAAGACATGTAAAAACGGTGATATACAATGATAGTGGGCACTTCAAGGAAATTTTCTTATTTTTTTCTCTTCTTCTTTTGTTCCTGCTAAAATGGTGTTTGAACCATGTATTAAAATGTAAAAAGAAGAAAGCAACTGGTAAGCAAGAATGGGTAGCCCTGGTTATTGGGGATAAGGCAGATCTTATTAAGATGTGTAATTTAATGCACTGAGAATGAAGCAGGAGGTAGGTGCCCCCCAGGGTAAAGCAACTGGAGACTTGCTGTGGATCAAAGCTCCAAGATAAGAATAGCAGCACAATTAAGAGAGGAGGCTGGGCCCTGCCCAGACCTCATATTTATCATTCTCAAGGTGAGGAGACCTCCCTGACAACACATGTGCAGACAGGTTCCTTGGGGATCAAAGGGGATTGATGCCAAGGAATGTTCTACCCATAGGCTTTTGCAGTAGACTCTGTCTTAGCTAACAGATGAGTATGAACATATCAGAGGATCCTGAGATATACCCAATACAGACTCTGAATCAGGCAAATCAAAATGATCAGTCAAAGGAAACTGGAAGGAATGCCCCTTAAAGTAATTCAAACTGTCACAAAGGTGTGACTCAGCAATTCTCCCTCTGAGTCTGCCCATGTGTCTATCCACATGTGCATGCACACATGTGTGTGAAGTCGCTTCAGTCATGTCTGACTCTGTGCGACCCCCATGGACTATAGCCCACCAGGCTCCTCTGTCCAGGAGATTCTCCAGGCAAGAATACTGGAGTGGGTTGCCATGCCCTCCTCCAGGGGATCTTCCCAACCCAAGAATCAAACCCACATCTCTTTCATCTCCTGCATTGGCCGGCATGTTCTTTACCACTAGTGCCACTTGAGAAGTTCCTATCCACATGTACTGTTCTCTTTTTCTTCCTAATAAATATGTTACTTGCTTCACTACTTTCTATCTTTGTGGAAATTCTTTTCTGCAAAGCTGAAGGGCCAGGGCCTTGTCACTGACCACTGGTCTAGTGGTTAGGTTTAGTGCTCTCACCACCAAGACTCGGCCTCAGTCTCTGGCTGGGAATACAAGCCCCATTCCAAGACATGGCAGGCTGAGTGAGGCCACCCAAGATCAAGGATAACAGAATCATGACTTAAAGAATAAAAGTATCTTTGGGGAACCAGAAAGAATGTGTAAGCAAGTCTGCCAAAGTTAATTAGTGGATTATTGGCAATCAGATCTACAACACAGCCATTTTGACCACAATAAATGAATTTTAAAATTGGACAGTTTAAATAATAAGAATATTTTAAAAAAAACAAAGCAACAACTATCTACAAAAGCAAAACTTGGCCAGGGATCAATCATTAAATTGATAATTCATGTTTAGGTAATATAAGTAATATGTAGTATATCATATTTATCTGATGACATTTTTATTGCAATGTCTCTTCCAAAATTTTTAGCATTCTTAATAATTTTCCACAAGGTATACATGCATTAAGAAGATGCAGACAAGATAATGTTATAATTTGCTGAAATGTGTCATTTTTGTGTGTCTGATGTCATTTTTGTCTGATTTGCTGAAATGTGTCTATTTTGTCTATCTGTTCAGAGGCTACTCACCCTACAACCCTTTGTCCTCATGTTGTATCTTTATTAGTTTTATTTCTTCCACTCAAACACTTGGCATCACCTTGTCAGTGTCACCAACAAAACCATTACCATTTGCTTTGGTTCCTGAGAATGAAATAAACAAGCCCACTTCCTCCCTGTCTGAAGTTATGTTTAATGAGAAATGTTGTTGTTGCCCAGTCACTAAGTCATTTCTGACTCTTTGTGACCTCATGGACTGCAACACATCAGGCTTCCCTGTCCTTCACTATCTTCCAAAGTTGACTCAAACTCATGTCCATTGAGAGCTGGTGATGCTAACCAACCATCTCCTCCTCTGTCACCCTCTTCTCTTCCTGCCCTCAGTCTTTCCCAGTATCAGGGTCTTTTCCAGTGAGTCAGCTCTTCACATCAGGTAGCCAAAGTCGCAGAGCTTCGACTTTACCATCAGTCCTTCCAGTGAACATTCAGAGTTGACTTCCTTTAGGAGTGACTGGTTTGATCTCCTTGCTGTCCAAGGGGCTCTCAAGAGTCTTCTCCAGTACCACAGTTTGCAATCATCAATTTTTCGGTTCCTGAGAATATGACAAGCTAAAAAATAATCTAGCTGCATTAAAAAACATCATTTTAATTTACAGTAGCAGTTACCCTTCACAGGATTCAAAGGGAGTTGGGGCAAAACTTCATTAGAAAAGCAATGAACATACTGGAAAGAAAATCGGGGGGCATTGCTAAAAAGGTGATTAAAAGTTATATTTCCACACTCCGTGCCAGTGGGTACTGAGGGAGGAGGGGGCTGGGAGTGTACAGTGGCTAGACAGACCATTAAATTGGTATTAAACACTTTTCCATATGAAGGAAGTGTCCTCCTGCCAAAAGCCAGGAGCTGAGAGATCCATTTCCATGCAAACGCTGCTGGAAGAGTGGTGGGTAAACTTGGAAAGATTGAGAGGTCACTGGGGTGAGAACCCAGGACGCAGTCACGTCTGGCTCCACTTCCTCGCAGACTCGGGAAACTTGGCACAGAGCAGCAAGATGAAGGGCTTGTATAAACACACAAACCCACTGACTCTTTTTTTCCGTAGAATCAACTCAACCAGAAATATACTACAAAAATAGAACAAAACTGGCTTCCATCAGTTTTCACCGCACCAGCCCATAAAGGATTTCTTGTCCCTTGTCCAAAGCAAAGCGGAGCAACGACTGCTCAGGGCCCAGACTTCTCAGCGGTGGTTTCCTCCACTGACCACCGCCTGACCTCTTTGCAGAGTTGAGCTGGAACAAAGACCCCATTGAGCCAAATGCAGCCCATATGCAACAGGAGGGTCTCCCTGACCGATTTCCTCTTCTAAAATCCTCAAAGCGATTCATTTGCACAAATCTTTCTAATAAGTACCACGTGGGTTCCTAGTTACCCCTGGGATCCTAGTAAGCATTTCCTGATGGTGCTCAGACCTTGACCTGTCTGTCCTAACCCTAGCTAGGAAAGAGCAGCATCAGTCTTGCAAAGCAACCTTGGGCTGTCTGAAATAAAGTGTGTTATAAACCTTCGGAATTCTTTTAAAAATCGGTCCCCAAGCCTCTTCACCTTTACAGTTCTGGTAAATGCATTATGTTTAGCAGGGAAAGGATCATTTTAGAATCTTGGACAGACTTCGACAATCCCGTTGGAGAGTGACCTAAAAAACTTATGTAAGCGGTTCTTTATTAGAAAAATGGGAATCATACCTGCTTCAGAGGGTTGTTAAGAGAATTCTTAATAAATAAGAGAAGGAAGTCTAGTGTCCGACATATTGGGGATTCAATAAAACTGAGCGCTTTCCTCTCCCACACAGAATCTGACATAGATTTAACGTGCATGTCCAGCATATCCAGTAAGATTAGAAAGTGGTAGGCATTTCATCTTGAGATTGTAAATAACGGTCTGAAACCATTATTCATGGGCCAAAAGTTCCTTGCAGAGTAGCATTGTAAAATGTCTTTAGTCTAAGATTACGCGATCAACGCAGACCTGTTTTTAGATTAGGTTCTTTCAACATTTTGAAAGGAGTTGAGGTTAACACACACACACACACACACACACACACACACACACAAAGCCAAAGGGAAACCATCACATGCTAAAACCAGGGTAATACTGAGAAGAGAGAAGCTGAGAGTATCATAAAATCAATGACTTCCGCACCAAGCGTGACTTTCCACATTGAACTCTTCCCAGAATCTGTTGTCTTTTCACAAAAGCCAGAGTGGTTTTATAGCCACATAAAATCCCTGCCTCTGCCAGGGCACAGCTCAGAGGAAGATAAAGTGTGAATTAAAGAACACACAGACCAGAGCAGAGACACGGCCGAGGGAGGGAGGTCACGTCTGCGTTCAACAGGTCTGTTTTGAAGTGTGCACACTGCCAGCCCCAGGGTCTGCAGAGATCTGTCAAGTTCCTGGCTGAACAAAAGAGATGCTTAAGCAATGGAGATGCAGACCTAGAGAACAAACTTGTGGACACAGTGTAGGAGGGAGAGGGTGGGACGAATTGAGAGAGCATCATAGAAACATATACTCTATCATATGTGAAACAGATAGCCAGTGAGAATTTGCTGTGTGACTCAGGAAGCTCAACCCACTGCTCTGTGACCACCTAGAGGAGTTGGAATAGGGTGGGAGATGGGAGGGAGGTTCAAGAGAGAGGGGACATGTGTATACCTGTGGTTGATTCATGTTGATGTATGGCAGAAACCAACACAATATTGTAAAGCAATTATCCTCCAAATTTAAAAAAAAAAAATAGAGAGACGCTGAAAGATTCAGAAAAGTTTGCCTAAGACTCTTCATTTGATGTGGATTAATCTTGGGTTACTGACAATGGAGAAACTGAGTTGCTTATTTGTTTTTTAACACCAGGAGCTGATCGTGGAATGACAATTGGCAAATGCACTTTGGGGAGACAAAGGACATTCCATAGTTAATGCAGAATTAAAAGCCCTACAGGACAAGATTCAGTCTGGGCCAAAGAAAAAACATTTCTCTCTACCACATCTGGATCAGGAATTTGCCAATTCTCTAGAGAGAAAGGGTTGGGAGCTAATACCAGAACTGTATTTTATGCTATGTGTCATCTTTTGTAAATGTATGCTGCAATTAACTCTTCAAACAAACTGTGTATACAGTTGGGTCCCTAATGAGGGTGCTGTCATTTTCACTTAAATTTTCTGGTATTCCTGCAGAAGGAATTCCTTCAGGAATTGATGAAGATCTTTATCTGAAGTTAACAGGCATAAGAAATCATTTAAGTTAGAATCCTCTAACTAAGTTAGGAGATTGACACAGACCCTCAGACATATCAAGTTTGCACCATGGGAACTTGAATTACACTGTCCGCAAAGCCTCAAAATGTCCCCAAGATATAGGACCCTCTTGAGTGAATTATTTTAGGGGATATTCCCTTAAACATTATTCCAGACATTTTTCTATTACTTGCATTTAGATGGATAAAATCATCAACACAATGAAACTGAAAGGTATATACCAGGAGACTGTGGGCCTGTGAGAATGTTAATAGTCACATCTTTAATTGCAGGGCGTTAACCAACATTGGACTTCCCTGGTAGCTCAGAGGGTAAAGAATCTGCCTGGAGAAGGGAATAGCTACCCACTCCAGTATTCTTGCCTGGAGAATCCCATGGACAGAGGAGCTTGGCAGGCTACAGTCCACAAAGCTGCAAAGAGTCAGGTACTGAAGCGACTTAGCATGTGTGCATGAAGCGTAGGCAATATTATACGGTATTTCTCTTTCTCAGACTTACTTCGCTCAGTATGATGATCTCTAGATCCAAAAGGATCATACTTTATTTCTTTGTTTATACCAACACTGCCTGCTACTTGGGGTAGTAAGCCAAGTTTACCAGCACCACACAATTCCAAATGTTGTGGGAAAGGAGTCTTCCCTGATCACTCAGATACACCATGGAATTGAAACTTGTTGGTTCTGATTGGTCCACTGGAAAACAAATCATTGTAGCCAGGGGAATGGAGGGCACCAATTGGCTTAAGTAGAGGTCACATGTCCCAGGCTTGGAGCTGAATAAGGTACCAGGTTCCAAAGACCACGACTGACGTTAACAGAGGCATCTGGAACCTTATTCAACAGCCATTATCCCTGATCTTCTTGAATGAATGAATGAATGATGCTCTATACTCTGCTCCAGCATAATGATGAAGGTGATTGATCAGTATTTCATATGCACTCTTTCTCACTTCAGCATGAAGTGAAAAACTGAAGATTTGGAATGCCATCATTGAAGGGTTGCTGAGTAAACCTTTGTTTCCACATAACAATATTCTTTATGTGTCATATCTATTTCAGATTTCTCTTTAAGCGTGAAGAAGTTTTTCCCTGCTTCTCCCTTCACTTTCCAAATGTATAGTCTTAAAGAAAAAAAAAAAACCTACTGCATTAGCACAATGAGATTTATTTCAGTTATATAGTTGAGACCCATTGGGTCTTTAGCTTCAACTTGTTATCTACTTCGCTGTCTGGTTTAGTTTTTATTTTGGCCATGCCCCATGGCATGTGGGGTCCTAGTTCCCTCACCAAGATGGAACGCTCACCCCCCGCATTGGAAGAGTCTTAACCAATGGACCGCCAAGGAAGTCCCTCCATCTAGTTTAATATTTCATCTCATATCAAATTTCTTTGTTCTTTCCTATCATCATAAGCAGATTTTCTAATCAGTAACACCTTCTCTTTTTGCTTAGTCATTAAAGCTATGTCAGTTTTTCTGAATTCAGAGAGTCTTCCCTATCTCCAAGGACCTATTTGAATCTCCTGAATGAACAACCTCTCCTGTTTCTTTCAAGGTGTTTCTCTATAGCTTGTCACCTTGACGTGCAGTTCCCAACTCTGGAGCCTACCTTTTAACAACCATCCTGGTATACCAGAACTCTTAAATAGCATGAGGTATAGCATCATTCATTGCAAATGCATTCTTTAGGAAAACAATTTCCAGCCCTTATAATGGTTTTCTTTCCAAATATTTTTCCAAGTTTCCTGTTTTGAACTCCCCTTTAGACCTGAAATAATATGCCCCATCAATCTCTTTAGACTTATGTTGAGAAAAAAAATTTTTTGTTTCTTCGATATTTGGGACAATTTTTCTTTTTCCTGACAGGTATGATTTCTCAGCCTAATTTTGTCCATCTCAAATATTCCATGTCTCCCTGGACTATTTAATGTTGACCAAGTTACTTACTAGATATCAACTGTTTTCGACCCTACCCTGTTGACGCACAGTATTTCCTTGATCCATTCCTATTTAATTGATTTATATGCCCAATATCAGAATTTTTTATACTACAGTAGGCTTCTCAGGTGGCTCAGTGGGTGAAGAGTTTGCCTGCAATGTAGGAGTCTCAGGAAATGTGGATTCGATCCCTAGGTCAGGAAGATCCCCTGGAGGAGGGCATAGCAACCCACTCTAGTATTCTTGCCTGGAGAATCTCATGGACAGAGGAGCCTGGTGGGCTACAGTTCATAGGGTCTCAAAGAATCAGGCATGACTGAAGCAACTGAGCACCCACATGCAACCTTATTCTTAAACTCATAAATTGACTTTATCTCTTTAGAAGAATTATCTTTTGAAACAAAAATTTTAAGCAAAGTGCATGATGTGTTTTTTGAGTACTTACATACCTGGGAATGTCTCTACTTCCATCAGTCATGAACGTGAAAGATCTTAGATGTATATTCTGAAATGTCACAACCTTTTCTTTCTCCTCCAGGACACCTATAATTGCTCTATTTTATTTCTAATATTATTATTACACTAGAGAAGTATGTGGCACATAACTGTGAAACTAACAATCTGTTTCATTTCTGTCTAATCCTTATTGGACTCTTACTTTGTATTTTAAAAGCATCTTAGTATTTAAAAAATTTTTTGTCTCACCTGAACCCAAAAGCGAGTGCTAAGTCACTTCAGTTGTATCCGACTCTTTGCAACCCCTATAGGCTATAGCCCACCAGGCATCCAAGAGAGTCTACCTTTTAACTGAATTGCCCGAAATTCAGGAAACAATGTTCTTTTAGTTTTCACAATTTCTCCTATATCTTCAGCTATTCTATTTTTATTCCTAAAGTTGCTTATTCTGCATTTTTGTTTCAGCACAGAAATTTAACTGTTTTTATTTCTTTTACGCCTTTTGTAGAAACAGCTATCAATTTTATCCTCTATTTTAAGAAAAAAATTATCCTTTCTATTGCTTTTTAATCTTAGTTATTTCCTTTTTCTGCTTTCTTTGGGTACCAGTGCATGTTCTTCCTCCTATCCTTATGAGTTGAATTTTTATTTTCTTTGATTCAGAAAAAAAGTTCTCCTATTCTATCTCTGTATATCTATTATCCACCTATTCTTGTATTTGTTCTAGAACTACTGTTGGTAATGCTTTTTCTGTCATTAATACTTAAAATCTCTTATCTCACAGTTTCCCGTGAGATTCATAATGTACTCTGAAATCTGGAAGAGTTACAAAGTTTTTTCCCACTTTGCTTATTTAACTTCTCTCTCTGTTATCTCATTCTTTTAATGCCTCCAACAAATACTTTTTAATGTTGCAGAGATACTCTTGGTTTGTGATCATCCTTACCTCTTTCAGTTATACATGTCATCTATTTTCATCTTTTCATTTCAGCCTATTACAATTCTATTTTTTCCCCAGAGAATCTATATTAGTTTCAATTGTTTTCATGATGCAAAAAGTTTCCAGGGTTTTTGTTTTGAATACTGAAATATATCCCTTTTATTACAGCACTCTCACTTGTGTAATTGTAACTGTAACTGACCAGTTCTCCTCAAGTCTGTTCTTGATAGCACTGTCTTTTGATGAAATTTTTAGAATTACTGATTTGTGTGTTGTGCCTTTTCCTAGAATTGAATAATATTGTGGATGGTTTCCTGTTATATAATAGTAGTAAGAATACTACTACTGCTAATAACAACAACAAGTTACATTTCAGTTTAAATTTTAGAACCATAATAGCTAAAAGGATTTGCAGACATTGCCATCTTAAAATCCAAAGGGGTGTGGTCAGATTTCTCATGAGTAGCATTGCCAAAATTATAAAATACAACTGCACAATTTACTTAGGAGATTGCTGTGAGTTGACTTTGCCTTCATAATGTAAGGATTGCATTTTAAAAAATAGGTCTTCTAGCAGTTCAGATAAAATCATTGTTCTTCTCTATCTTCCCCTTTATTATTCTACTTTTTGGAGGCAAGTATTTATATATTAGTCATAAGTGCTTCATCACAAAATGTGACATAATTGGCAACTCCTTGAAGACATGGGAACTTTCTCTTGTCTGAAGAGTAATAGTTTCTTATAATAAGAAACACATGTGAGGAATTTTTTTTAACTATGTCTAGACTTGGGATCTTTCCCAAGAGAGACTCCAGGTGTTTATCTAAGCATAACAGGCCAAATTACTACATTTTAGAGGCTGGGAAATAGAAATGGCATAACAGAAGTATAAACGTGACTGGACAGCCTCATAATTCTAAAATGAATTTGGAAACTAGAGAACATTGAATGAAATTAATACGCTGGAACTATGGGTTGAATTTAATGTGAATTTCTATTCATTAATCTTTAATGGATGCGACTTCTCTGAGTTCTTTTTCACATCCGATTCTGTTTTGTCATTTATAAAATGTAAATTTCCCTAACTTCATGTGAAACATTCACAGTAGACCTGTGATCTCAAGTCATTTCATACCATTGCACTAATTCAATGATAAATTCGCAAGGCACATTTAGATCCTGATTCAGAAAAACCCCAAGAGGACACAAGGCTCATTCATCAGAGAAAGCTTATTCATAAATCTCTCTTTTCTTCCTTGAATGAACAAATTAAACTCTTCAAGGTTCTCAAAGGAAAATTGGCTGTGACAGTCACTTACCTATTGTCTTCCACCCAAAACTACTCTTCTAGGCTATGTCTTGTGATTCTGGGTCTTGGAGTATGTATTTCTTTTCCAGATGACTTCATTGTAGGTCCTGCCAATATGGAGGATGAGGGGGATCTCAGAAGGCATACTGTTTTTCTTTCTTTCTTCTCTGCATTCCATTCTTGCTAGTGTCACCTCCCCAGCAGCAAAAATTGTAGGGACTTCGCTGATGGTCCAGTGGCTAAGACTCCAAGCTCCCAATGTAGGGGCCCCGGTCCCATCCCTGGCCAGGGAACTAGATCCCATATTCAACAACTGAAGATCTGGTAGGCCACATGAAGATCTCATATGCTGCAACTAAGACTTGGCACAGCCAGACAAATAAACTAATGAAAATTTTTTCCCAAGCTCATACTTCTTTTGTTGTTCAATAGACCAACTGTTGTATAACTAATTTTATATATTAAATTCTCTCAGTTGAAAATGTATTAGGGTTTTCACTTTTATGACTAAACCCCAAAAGATACAACATTAGTAACAGTCTTAGAAAACAGATCTCCAAGGATGGGATACTGGTTTGCAGCTTTTTTTTTTTTGTAAAAATAAGCCTCCAATATCAATTTGCGACTTCCACTAGAAGAAGCTTGCTTCCACCTGGTATACAGCATATTCAGTCTTGCCTCAGATTGATTCCAATTCTCCTGACCTCTGTCAGAGGTCCTCAGAGATCTTAATCATCTTGCTGTTTCACAGACATCACACTGGCCTACTACTAGGATATCACACTGCTTGTACCCAATGCATAACAATTATTAATAGCAAGTATTTTAGATGGCTTAAAAAGATATACGCGAGGGCTTTCCTGGTGGCTCAGTGGTAAGGAACATCCACCTGCCAATGCAGGAGACATGAGTTCAATCCCTGATCTGAAAAGACCCCAGATGTTGTGTGGGGCAATGAAACCCTTGTGACACAACTATTGAGCCTGTGCTCTGGTGCCTGGGAGCCACAACTACTGAAACCCAAGTGTTCTAGAGCCCATGATCAGCAACAAGAGATGCCACCACAATGAGATGCCCATGTACCACAGCTAGAGAGTAGCCCCCACTCACTGAAACTAGAGAAAAAGCCCACATAGCAAGGGGACCCAGCACAGCTGGGGGGAAAAAAAACTTTTAAAAAGATACATGTAAGCCAGAAGGTAGGAAAGTAAACCCGTAAAAATTCAGGTGACTGTCACCGCAATGAAGTTATTCCAAGACTCTCAAAGTGCCTCAAACAAAAATGAATGCCCTATGGAGCCTCTTGCCAAGTGCAGTAAGACAATCATGGTGAAAATTTTTACAAAGCCACACCCTTTATTCTCACCTGGAAAATTCCATGGACAGAGGTGCCTGGCAGGCTACAGTCCACAGGTTCGCGGAGTCTGACATGATGGAAGCGACTTAGCATGAACGCATGCACCTGATTACTGAAATTAATATATGTGCAGTGATCAGGGTTGGACATAATGTTTCAGTGTCTAAAGGCTATGGGGATTATATTGGTACTTGGAACCAAGAAATTTTGGCCTTATTTCTGGAAAGATATGGACACAAACTAATATCAACAAAGAACACTTCCATGTGCTGTATTACAAGATTACTTTGCCAGGGTTTAAAGATTTTTGAAAGGTTTGAAAATATATCACTACATTTTTAATTTTCATGTCAAAATGGCTATAAATGATAACTTTAAAAAAAGATCTATTTGTTAAAAGATTTGCCAAAAGAATCACATTTGTTAAACAAGAGATAGCAATTTGTCTTTTCAGTTGTGAGATAAGCATAGCTCAAGGCAGGAAATGTGACTTATATTCATCCAAGGAACTCAATTAACTTCCCATTCTGTAGCATCTAGTGCTTCAACTGAATAAATTTCCAAAGATAAGACTCAGGTAAAATGAGGCTTGTTACCCAGAATGTGGACAAGGGAAGCCCGGCAGTTGCACACCACATTGCAAAACTCAGTCACAGTTACAAATTTTTCTATTATACTCAGAGATGTGTTGGTAGAAGTGCATTAACCAGCTAGCCAAAAAGAAAGTCTTTGATTTCTAGAATCTGCCATTGTCCCTGATATAAATATTTTAAACATGGTTCATTTCAAGATACCAAGTTGATGTCACTGGAAAGAAATTTGCACAATTTACTCTCATGAGCCTGAGTCCATCAGCCTCACCATGCTGCTAACTTTAGATAAACTTTCACATTCTCTAAAACTGAATTTTCAGTGTTGCAAACAAAACACAAAATTATCATGAAATACAATAATTTTTTCTCCATAAGTTGAAAATATTTTATATTAGGAATTGGATGACATTTTATGTTTAACCATTGTGAAACATCTGTCTTGCCCCAAAAGTCAGCATATTAGCTTAAAATGTTAATAAGAAAGATCTAGTAAGACAACCATGTGTTAATAAGATATCTGTACTTTTAAAAATTAATGTAGATGTAATTTTGATAACATTCATTTTTTATACTTTCAATAAAAGCAGAGATATTGGAATCATTTTTGTGTTTTGTTTTGAATTTCTCAGTTGCATCTGGCTTTTTGCAACCCCATGGATGTAGCCTGCCGAGGTCCTCTGTCCATGGGATTTCCCAGCCAAGAATACTGGAGTGGGTTGCAATTTTCTTCTCCAGGGGATCTTTCTGACCCAGGGATCGAACATGTGTCTCCTACTTGGCAGGTGGATTCTTTACCATGGTGCCACCAGAAGTCCATGCCTTGTATAACTACTTGTACCAATATTTAGAATAAAGACAAAAATGCTGAATTTTCCTGATTTGGCATTCTTCAATTAAGGAATAAAATTGTCAAGGAAAAAAATATTTATTGCATTTTGAATCAGGTTCATCAGGTAAATGAGAGTTAGATTTTTGAGTCTTCTGGAATCTATTCTGTGGCCACAGATCCATGAGGGGCTAGGGAGTTATTATACTTGAGACTCCATATGTCTTATGAATGCTTTTCATCCACATATGTTACAAGTTCTTTAGTATCATGTTGAAATCTATACATTTCTTATGTTAAAAAGTGGTCTTCTTTATTGAACTTTGAGTACATTAGAAACCACATCTATGGTCCTTTCAAAGCAAATTTGAAAACCTCTGTTAATTTTTCAGGAATCAGTTCAAAGTAAGACTGTGAATGGACTTTGCCCAAGGAAGAAAAGGAATTTTGTAAATGTGCTTTCCATATTTCACGTATTTATGCATTCATCTATAGATACATTCATTATCCACATGTTAAATTCGGTCAATAAAAGTTTTTTAATCTCTGCTGTACACAGGGGCCAGGCTGAGGCTAAAGCTAAAGACCAGAGGGACACGGTCCCTGTTCCCCTGTTCTCATGCTCATTCAGGCCAGTCTGAAGGAGAAGTAATAAAAAAAAATCATTGCCATTGATGAGCTTATCTAATGGAGTAATTGCAAGACCCTGAGAGGGTCCCGTTACCATCTTTCAGATGGCAAAGAATCTGCCTGCAATGTGGGAGACTCAGTTCAATTGTTGGGTTGGGAAGATTCCCCAGAGAAGGGAAAGGCTACCCACTCTAGTATTCTTGCCTGGAGAATTCCACAGACAGAGGAGCCTAGTGGGTTACAGTCCATGGGGTCGCAAAGAGTTGCACATGACTAAAGTGACTTTGCATGCAAATTCTTTTTCAGATTATTTCTTAATATATTTTATTAAAAGGTATTGAATATAGGTCCCTATGCCATACAGTTGGACCTTGTTGTTGGTCTATTTTATATACAGTGATTTGTAGCTTTTAATCCCAAACTTCAAATTTATCCCTCTCCAGCCCTCTTCCCCTTTGGTAAGCATAAGTATGTTGGTTTTTCTTTTGTTTGTTTGTTTTGATGTGGACCATTTTTAACATCTTTGTTGAATTTATTACAATATTGCTTCTGTTTTATGCCCTTAGGCATAAGGGATCCTAGCTCCTGCACCAGGGATGGAACTGTACCCCTGCATAAGAAGGCAAAGTCAAAACCACCGGACCACCTGGAAAGTCCCTACAAGTGTGTTTTCTATATCTGTGAGTCTGTGTCTGTTATGTAAATAAGTTCATTTATATCATTTCTTTAGCTTCCATATATAAGGGATATCATATGATATTTGTCTTTCTGTGCAATTTTAATGGCTGCTTAGTATTTACTAATATGAATAGAGCTTCAGTTCAGTTCAGTTGCTCAGTTGTGTCCGACTCTTTCCGACCCCGTGGACTGCATCACAGGAGGCTTCTCTGTTCATCACCATCTCCCGGAGCTTGCTCAAATTCATGTTCAAGTCAGTGATGTCATCCAACCATCTCATCCTCTGTCATCCCCTTCTCCTCCCGCCTTTAAACATTCTCAGCATCAAGGTTGTTTCAAATGAGTCAGTTCTTCGCATCAGGTGGCCAAGGTATTGGAGTTTCAGCTTTAGCATCAGTCCTTCCAATGAATATTCAGGACTGATTTCCTTTAGGATGGAATGGTTGGATCTCCTTGCAGTCCAAGGGACTCTCAAGAGTCTTCTCCAACACCACAATTCAAAAGCATCAATTCTTTGGCGCTCAGCTTTCTTTATATAGTCGAACTCTCACATTCATACATGACTACTGGAAAAACCATAGCTTTGACTAGACAGACCTTTGTTGGCAAAGTAATGTCTCTGCTTTTTAATATGCTGTCTAGGTTGGTCATAGCTTTTCTTCCAAGAAGCAAGCATCTTTTAATTTCATGGCTACAGTCACCATCCACAGTGATTTTGGAGTCCCAAAAAATTAAGTCTCGCACCATTTCCATTGTTTCCCCATCTGTTTGCCATGAAATGATGGGATTGGATGCCATGATCGTAGTTTTCTGAATGTTGAGTTTTAAGCCAACTTTTTCACTCTCCTTTCACTTTCAACAAGAGGTTCTTTAGCTCTTCTTCACTTTCTGCCATAAGGGTGTTGTCAGCTGCATATCTGAGGTTATTGACATTTCTCCCGGCAATCTTGATTCCAGCTTGTGCTTCATCCAGCCCGGCATTTCACATAATGTACTCTGCATATGAGTTAAATAAGCAGGGTGACAATATACAGCCTTGACGTACTCCTTTTCCTATTTGGAACCAGTCTGTTGTTCCATGTCCAGTTCTAACTGTTGCTTCTTGACCAGCATACAGACTTCTCAGGAGGCATGTCAGGTGGTCTGGTATTCCCTTCTCTTTAAGAATTTTCCACAGTTTGCTGTGATCCACACAGTCAAAGGCTTTGGCATAGTTAATAAAGCAGAAGCAGATGTTTTTATGGAGCTCTCTTGCTTTTTTGATGATCTGACAGATGTCGGCAATTTGATCTCTGGTTCCTCTGCGTTTTCTAAATCCAGCTTGAACATCTGGAAATTTACGGTTCATGTACTGTTGAAGCCTGGCTTGGAGAATTTTGATCGTTACTTTGCTAGCATGTGAGATAAGTGCATTCTTTGGCAATGCCTTTCTTTGGGATTGGAATGAAAACTGACCTTTTCCAGTCCTGTGGCCACTGCTGAGTTTTCCAAAATTTCCAAAATTTCCATATTGAGTGCGGCACTTTCACAGCATCATCTTTTAGGATTTGAAATAGCTCAACTGGAATCCCATCACCTCCACTAGCTTTGTTCGTAGTGATGCTTCCTAAGGCCCACTTAACTTCACATTCCAGGATGTCTAGCTCTAGGTGAGTGATCATACCATCATGGTTATCTGGGTCATGAAGATCTTTTTTGTACAGTTCTTCTGTGTATTCTTGCCACCTCTTCTTAGTATCTTCTGCTTCTGTTAGGTCCATACCATTTCTGTCCTTTATTGTGCCCATCTTTGCATGAAATGTTCCCTTTGTATCTCTAATTTTCTTGAAGAGATCACTAGTCTTTCCTATTCTATTGTTTTCCTCTATTTCTTTGCATTGATCACTGAGGAAATCTTTCTTATCTCTCCTTGCTATTCTTTGGAACTCTGCATTCAAATGGGTACATAAATAAATCTTAAAATATCAGGTGGAGATTTTTTTTACCTGAGAAGAGCTCAAATAATTTACAGTTTCTGTAGTCTTTAAAAAGACAATTCACAGTACATCACTCCACATGATTTAAATTCTATAGTTTTATGATACTCTGTTTAAATAGCTTTGTTAATCAGAAACATATATATTTATGATAGCATTTATTTTTGTATTATGTCTCCAGAGACTCAGAATGAATAGAATGCTTAAGATAGACAAAAAAGTTTGGGACAAGATTTGTTTAGCTACTCCACCTGGCAGAGCAAACCAAGAGCCAAGGTTTTAGAACTTAATGCCAGACCACACTGCCTTCTCCAGCCTCTATAACTTCAGATACATTTCAATGTGTTTTTTAGTTTTTTTTCTTTTTTTTTTTTTTTTTTTGCCATACACATGTGACTGTGGTTATGAAGCAAGGTCAACTTTGCTTCAGAGTTGATTTTCTTTTTTCCCCTCTTCTGTCTCTCTCCTTTGCTTTTTCTTGTTCTCGTGAGTGTGTGTGTGTGTGTTTGCACAGCTCTTCCAAGGCCACAATGCAAAACCTGAGACAGCCAACATAGTAGTTAAATGTAGGGGGCTTAGTGTTGGCCAGGAGCCCACAGAAAGCTCCCAGTAACCTCAGAGCAGACTCCAAGTCTTTGTCTTTCATGGCTTGTGGCTCCTAATAAATATTTATGAGATTGAACTGCATTGTTCTCCATTGTTATTCATGTAATCTGGTTCCACAAACATTGACTTCCATATATTTGCAAAAATATGCATTTCAGATGGGCAAAGGTAGTTTCTACATTAAAATAATTTTATTCATGTATTCAAAAAAAGGGGTTATTGAATGTCGACCCTCTACAGGGACTGATGTTGTAAGCAGTAGAGATACAGCAATGAACAAAATCGGCAAATCACTCACTTCTTGAAGTCTGATGCTTGCAGAGGGAGCAGAAGATGTAAAAATAAGCAAATACATGTATATAAACTATCAGATGGTAGTGAGCATGACACTGGTATGTGGAACAAGTACCAATGTCTACCCTCTCTTTCTCTCTTTTTCCTGGTTCAAATATATTCAGAGAGGAATGTGTCTACATCTTGCCCCTAGATGAATATTCCACTGAGTTTGAGACTTTTCTGTTCACACTCAGGCAAAAAACAAGCAACAAGCCAACAAATAAAGCCTTCTGATTCCCTGAGGTCACAAATATAATCTCAATTTAGTAGTTAACATGTCTATTCTTATGCAAGAGTCAAAACTCCAGACTTGAATCAGAGTCACCCCTTCTCCGACTGGGGACGACTGTGCTGGCCACAGCAATGGCTGGGCAGTGAAATAGAGTTCCTCTCTCTCTATCTACGTGTTCTCCAGATCAGAACTTGAGTTTCAGGCCCTCTGATCTGAAGAGAACCAATCTCATCACTCATCCTGAGCCTGGTGAATGGACAGTTACAGCTGAGTCTGCCTTTCAGGGGGTGTATCTTTAGGTTCATGTTAGATCCTGAGTGAGGGCCTCCGTTGCAGCTCCTGAGTCCTGGGGAAAGTCATGCTTCTGGGGAAGGACTTCAAGAGTCTACTGCTTTCCGCCCCTTCATCCACATCTTCACTGTGAATAGTCATGCATCATTTATTATGATAAACTCTGCAGGGCATCGTGATCCTAAATCACACAGCTGCATCCTGCCGCCTTGGGCCACCTTGGGATGCTCAGGCAGGAGTCTGTAATTCGTTCCCCATATATTATCCTCACCCCCACCCTGGACACAGGAAGCCCAGAGATTCCTCTATCACTAAGCTTCAGATCAGAAGGCAAGGAGGATTCACAGTGTCTCCACAGGGGAGGAGGTGGAAAAGGTCTTCCCCAAACCCTCTCTGACACCTTTGAATATTCTTGATATGGTTGAATCACTGAGCCATTTTTCCTACGCGTTCACTTTAGTTTCTCTCAATGGTGTGGGGAGGAGGTGATCTGTCTTGCACGCATGTTGCCAAAAACCCTTGTACTCTGTTGAAAGTGCGCTGGGAGAAACATGTTCAAGACACGGACAGGGCTGGGAAGAAGGGTCATCGCGGATGGATAGGGCGTGGCAGGGAGGCGAGATCACACAGGTAGTCAGACGTCCTCTCTGAGAAGATGAAAATTGAGAGGAGACTGAAGTAAGGAATTAAGCCCCGAGGATGTCTCTGGAAAGAATATTCTAGACAAAGGGAACCATGAGGGCAGAAGCCCTGGGGCAGGAGTGTCTGGAACACATCAAGAAAAGAGCAGGCGGTCAGGAGGAGGAGCCTAGTGAGAAGGGACACAGGAGGCGTGTCACAGAAGTGGCAGGAAGACAGCTCACGTCCAGCCTCCATAAGTCAGGGCAACAGTCTTTGGATTTTATTTGAATGACAAGAGAGTCCTTATTTCTTTGTTTTAAGTGGCAGGAAAACACAAGAGAGGAACTCTGCCACTATAACTGAGCATAAAACATAATGAAGTGTAATGAATTCTCCAGGCCGCTGGAGTGGGTAGCCTTTCCCTTCTCCAAGGGATCTTCCCAACCCAGGGATCGAACCTAGGTCTCCTGCATTGCAGGCGGATTCTTTACCAGCTGAGCCATCAGGGAAGCCCAGTGAAATGTAGTATTACTTGGGACAGCCACTTAGCTGATCAGTTGATGACTAAGACTGTTTTATTTCAGCATCCTTAGCACATGAAAGAGACTGAAGACCGGGTCAATGAATAAATAAATGTTATCTGGTCCAATGCTATCTATTTCATGGATTTCCTTTATCTATAATAACATATTTAATATAATACAATATATAATAATAAAATTATTATAATTATACATATAAAATATGATACAAATGAACTTATTTAAGAAGCAGAAACAGACTCACAGATGTAGAGAACAAACTTATGGTTACCAAATGGGGAAAGAGGTCAGGAGGGGTTAATAAGAAGTTTGGGATTAACAGATACAAACTACTGCATATGAACTAGATAAACAACAGGGCTACTGTATAGCTGAGGGAACTATATTCAGCATCTTCCAATAAACTATAATAGAAAAGAATATGAAGAATATATATATATATATCCAAATCACTTTGCTGTATACCAGAAACTGACACAACACTGTAACTCAACTGTATTTCATTAATCAATTAATTAATTATTATTTAAAAGGTCATGTACATACTGCTATATTCAAAGTGGATAACCAACAGACATTGTACAGCACATGGCACTCTGCTCAATATTATGTGCCGGCCTGGATGGGAGGGGAGTTCGGGGGAGAATGGATACATGTGTATGTATGGGTGAGTCCCTTCTCTGTGCGCCTGAAACTACCACAACATTGTTAATCGGCTATACTCCAATATAAAATAAAAAAATTTAAAGTAAAAAAAAAAAAGATAATCTTGAATGGAGACTCATAGTTCTGCTATTTTAGGTTCTTTTCTTAAATACCGGTTAATGTTGTTCTACAGCCAGGCCCTTTCTCTCCCCCAGACATCCAGATCCAGATGAAATGAGCTGGAAATGATCCACACTGAGTGAACACAAGCTGACAGAGAGGGTGCAGTCACGGGCCACGTCCTCCTCGGAGTTGGGATGTGGACATGCTTAGAAGAGATACAGTCCAGGGGGGCCCAGTCCCGGCTCCTGTGTGGACCAGGCTCCTATGCTGCCCTGGAACCACTGGTCCTTGGTCTGGAAAGCCCAAGACCATCCTGCCTGCTGGCCTCCCCTGAGCCTGGCTCTGAGCACAGGCATTCAGAAATGCCCATCTGCCAGGGCAACCACAGAGGGCCTACAGCGTGGTGGGGCTGGATATGTTTCCAGGTGGGTGGAGAGGAGAACTCCATGGTGGGAAATTGCTTCCAGGACAGGGAGGAGTTCTGTTTCAGCTGCAGCGAGAGGCCAGGTAGGGAGGAAAGCGCTGGTGAGGATGGCAGAGGCATGGCTATAAGCATGCGTGTACCTCACCTTAGTCCCAAGAGATAGCAGCTGCTAGGTGTGAGCTCGTGTCTTCTGTGCTCCCTTAGAAGGTGGTGCGGGGGACAGGGGAGAAATCCAGGGCTTCCAGGCATGGTCCTCTACCTTACCACATGCCAGGATCACCTGAGAACTTCACTGGGCAAATGTGTGAACTCCGGTACCAGATTTCCTGGCTTAAATAGTCTGGGGTGCAAGCTGACCATGGGGATTTAGGGAAGCCTCCCCAAAGATGCAGTCAAAGTTGAAGTGGATAGCTGCCAGCTGATTAGAACTTTGCCTACCAATTGTGTGCTTAAGGTCACATCCCTTAATACTCAGGGTCAACTGACAGAGTGGCAGGCACAATGCTATGACCCAGGACACTTTTAGGGCCCTACCCAAACATTATAATTTTATTTTTTCTAATTAATTTATTTATTTATTGGCTATGCTGGGTCTTCATTGCTGCATGTGGGCTTTTTCTAATTGTAGTTAGTGGGGGTTGCTCCCTAGTTGCGATGTGCAGGCTAGTCATAGCAGTGACTTCTCTTGTTACAGGGCACGGGCTCTAGGCACATGGGCTCAGTAGTTGTGGCGCACTGGCTTAGTTATGTGGAAACATCCTAGACAGGGGTCGAACCCCTGTCCCTTGGGTTGACAGGTGGTTTCTTAACCACTGGACCCCCAGGGAAGTCTTATTATTTTATTTTAAACAGAAGAAAAAAATGAATATGACCCAGCCTGGGTTATAGCCACCTTTAAACCCACATAGTTGTAAAAATGTCACTTTTTTTTCTTTAATGGAAGAAGGAACTGATGAAAGTATAAATGTCTGGAAGCCCTGGAAAGTCACAGTGCAGCCCCTGCTGGCCTTCACCCTGCAGGTCTGTGAAGTGAGTTCATACAGAATCACCCACCCCAGCCAGTTGCTATGAGGGCATACAGAAACGCCACTTCTGTCTCCAGCACCAAAATTTGTCTAAAATCAACTTTGGACTTCACTGCCCTCTTATACTATTTCCCCAATCATTGCTTTGAGGTTTTATGAAAATACTTTATTCTTACAGAATCTGTATCTTATATGCATTTGTGGGAGGTAGAAAGCAAATTCCATGCAGGAAAGGCAACCACAGGCTTTGCCCATCACAGATGTTCAACCCGGACTGGTTGTTTTGAACTGGGTGGGGGGTAGTGGGGCAAACACTTCAAGACATCACATCGGATCTTTGCAGTACATGTGTTGCTGCAAACCTGTTACACACCAGGGGATGGGAGCACTTTAGAGAACATCTTCTTGTGGGTCCCAGATCTGTGTGACCATCAAGATCACCAGGGGAACCTCTTGCTACACCAGATCTCCTAAATTAGCATATCTAAGGGCAAGGCTGTATATGCTGAAAATACCCTAAGCATCTGGGTGTCCTCTGTGTGTGTGTGTGTGTGTGTGTCCCCAGAGGAACAGAAGAATCAGCCAGACTTGCAAATTGCTGCTTTTGAAGGTCTCGTGAGCCAGATATTCTGTGTTTGCATCCCCAGAGCCGTTCTCATCCCTCCTCCACCCCACAGGCAGACTCTTAACAACAGCATCCCTAGGTTCACTTGCCTTCTGGGTTCCAGCTGGGTTCAGCCCATGGAGACACTGACAGGAGCGACAGTGTGATGACAATAAGCATTTCTCTACGTGGCCCACGTCCCACAAGTCCCTCTATCTCTGGGCACTCTACTCCTGTAGCTCTCTCCAGGTTCTGAGAAATACTCCCTGTCCCTGCTCCTCTGTCAGAGTGCTAAGTCACTTCAGTCGCGTCCAATTCTTTGCAACCCTATGGACTGTCGCCCACCAGGCTCCTCTGTCCACAGGATTCTCCAGGCAAGAATACTAGAGTTGCCATGCCCTCCTCCAGGGGATCTTCCCAACCCAAGGATCGAACTGGCATCTCTAACTGTTTGCATTGGCAGACGGATTCTTTACCACTAGTGCGACCTAGGAAGAAGCCTCTAGGCAGAGAACCCCAGAGTTCTTCACCTTCCTTTGCTTGGCCTCCATGACCTACTCTATCCTTGGAAATAAGCCCTTCATTAAATTTAGCTCAAATGCCTCCCCTGCGATTCTGCCATCTCTTCCCTGCTGGGACCCCAAATATTCTCATCCTTTAGTCTAACTTTCTTGCAGGTAATCCTACTATCCAAATATGATCACCTCCGGGGTCCTGAAATGCAATACCACCATTTATGCTATGTTGTTACAGTGTACTCTCTGTGGATTCAAAACAAAAGCAAAAGAAAGCTAACACTGGGGCTTCCCTTGAGCCCGACAGCACTGTATGAGATTGTTATTGTCAGCACTGTGATAGCTGAAGACACTGAAGCACCATGAAAGGAAGTTAACTTGGTCACACTGCCCCAACATAGCAGCTGCACCTCTCGTGGGCCCACATGCTCCTCATTGAGCGAACTCCTCAACGTACCAGGGAGGAGGCAGCCCTCAGACCTGGCATGAAGAATTTACTTCTCATCAGCTGGCCAGTCATGGCTCCTAGACTGTAGCCTTCTCAACTGCACCCCAGCCTTGCTGCGAATTCTGGAAAGGCCCTTAGTGAAATAAATTTTTCCCTGTGATTGATGGGCCTGAAATTCATGCCATGGATCCGGGGCCGTCGGCTTTTTCTTCTTCTTGTTGCTGAGACAGCACTATAAAACATAATGTATAGCCACATCAGAGTGGGTATTTTCCAGGAAAAATGCTTGCTTCTACTTAAGTTTTATGGGGGTCCTCACTTCACATCTCCTTTGGAGAGCTCACAAAGCTTTTCTGGTTGATTCTGTCCCAAAGAAATCTATGGGACCAAAAGCCACATCATCTACTCCAACAGATGAAGGGGAGGAGGAGCTCTTTTGAGAGGAAATGGTATACTTTTTGCTTTGCTTTAACTCTTTGTGGGCAAGAGAAGAGGGGGACTGTGTGTTGTGCCTTAGAAGTAATTATCTTCCTTCCCGGAAATCACTTATAGACTTGGATATTGAGATGAGATCTGCTGGAACAGAGGATCTTTCCCATTTGGAGAGAGAAACATTGGATCTACAGCATGCCTGGTCGTTTCTCTCTTGTTATTTAGCTTTTTCTGGGTTTCAGTTACCTCATTGAAATTCGAGATAATGATGTCCACTTAAAGAGAAATTGGAAGGATTATGGTGGCTGATAAAAGTCAACATGCTACACAAATGTAAACTATCTTTTTACTTTGTGATCCTTTGGACCTCATAATTTGAAAATATTTTTATGTTGAGTCTTTTATTCAGGCCCCATAGATTTGGTCCCTTGAGGACATTTCTATTTTTTTCTCTATAAATATACATCCCAGTAAAGCTGAGCCTGATGACCAAGCCAATATCTTCATTCAATCCAATCACTTCGGGGTTGAGAGTGAACATGGCACCCAGATTTATGAAAAGACCACTAGGGTCAGACAGAGTTGGGTTGAGTCTCACCTCTCCCCGGATGGGCTGTGTAATCAAGACCAAATCTTTGTTCAAAATGTATTAAGATTCTTCCAAGGAATGACAACAGAGCATGAAACCCAGCATAAGTGGGGGGAGAAAGGGTCTTTAGGAGTGTAGGACTCTGTACTCTTGCATGTAACCTTGTATGTGACCTTGAGGGGTTCATTTAACTGCTCTGGTTTTCTGCTTTGGTTTTCTCATCTTTAAATGAAGGGAGAGTGACTGTCAAGGCTAGGGAGCATAGCACAGGTCTTGGAACAAAGAGAAGCTCAGAAAGCAGAGTTACTGTTCTGTCATTCACAGTCCTTCCCAATATCCTTTGGCTTAGGGATTATAAGCAACGTTGCTGGTGCTTAAGCTTATTCCTTGCATCAAACACTTTTTATTAATAGAATAAAAGGAGAAATAGATGTAGGTGAAGTGGAGTGGGATTAACTGTCATTATCTGATGTTGATTATTCTGAAATATTACATGTGCATGCTCAGTCGTGTCCAACTCTTTGTGACCACATGGACTGTAGCCCACCAGGCTCCTCTGTCCATGTGGTTTCCCAGCCAAGGACACTGGAGTGAGTTGCCATTTCCTCGTCTAGGGGATCTTCCTGACCCAGGGATTGAACCAGTGTCTCCTGTTTCTCCTGCACTGGCAGACAAATTCTTTACCACTGAGCCATCAAGGAAGCCCATGCACTATTACAGTTGAGTCCAAATTGAGCAGCAGGAAAAAAAATTCTTTTAAAAATGAGTTAGAGTGTAAATAGACTAAACAAACAGAGAAACAAGACAGAATCTCTTCGATCATTATACTCCTAGTGGGCAACGTCAGGTCATCAATATTCAGGGATCAGCCAGCTATGGCCCACAGACTAAGTCCAGCTCACCACCTGTTTTTATAAATAAAGTTTTATTAGAACACAACCACATTCATTCATTAACCCATTGCCCACGGCTGCTTTCATGCCACAGGGTAGAGCTGAGTAGTTGGAACAAGGACCATTTGATGACAGAGGCTCCACATAAAAAATTCTCAATCCCTGGTTAATATAGTCTTTGCAGGGTTGATGTGTGTGTGCAGGTGATAGATGAGAATAAATGTACTTTGTAAAAGGAATAGCACTGCAGAAATATGGGGCTTCCCTGGTGGCTCAGTAGTAAAGAACCCACCTCCCAAAGCAGGAGACCAGGTTTCGATCCCTGAGTTGGGAAGATCCCTTGGAGAAGGAAATGGCAACACACTCCAGTATTTTTGCCTGGAGAATCCCCTGGATGGAGGAGCCTGGTGGGCTACAGTCCATGGGATTGCAAAGAGTCAGATACAACTGAGCAACTAAACCACCACCCAAGGCAGAAATACAAGAGCGGATTAGTCCTTAACACAGACCCACTGTGTTGTTGAGTTCGCTAAAGGCTGCTTGAAGAAAAAAAAAGAGAGAGAGAGAAATACACAGGAGGTAATTAAGTGATCAGTCAACACTTTTATTGGGTGCCAATTATGGGCAAAGAGCCTTGGTAGCTATCACCTCAGCGATGGAGTCTGGCTGGCAAACAGCTGGAGTGTCATGCCATGGCTGCAGGGTATAAAACAAAAGAAAAAGAAAATGAAGGAAAACATAGACTTTGTTCAAAACAGAAAAATCAAACCTTCTCAGTTTCTTCCAGTAGTCCCTCCAGCTCTGATATAGTTAAATTCTCAGCTGTGGTTTCTTAGGGGAAGAAAAAAAAAAAAACACTGCTTTAGGAAAGCTGCCAGTCCCTGACATTGGAGCACTTGGGTTTTGGGGGTAGTGATCAAGAGACCCATATTCTCCTCCGTCGTGAAAGGTTAAGCCTCCACATTGCACTTTTAGGAGTACACGTTTAATGTTGCTGCTCAGCTGCAGAAATGCTAGGAGCCTTAATAAAGGTATTTAACGTGGGCTTATTCAGCCCCCAACACATGCCTCCCTGTTGAGATCAGGGCGAATGTTCTTCAGCACACACACAAAAGCCAGACTGTGTGAGCAAGCCAGTCGGCTGCAAGGCTCTTGGCAGATTTCCATCATTGTTATGATGGGCGGAGTGCCACGGGGTGATTTGCTGCGGGGAGGCTGTGGCCAGGGCTTCTGCCCAAAGAGCATCAAATTCTCCCATCTCTAATCACTTGACTGCCGGCCTTTCATCTACAAACCCGGCCCCCACACCGGACCATCCATCCTGCCAAATTTGAATAACCAGCTCCAGAGCGGCTCCCGTTGCTGGATAAAGCACACCTTCCTCTAAGCGGGGATTCGTGTTTCCTCTCTGGGCACAAAGCCATGAGCTGAAGCCTCCTTTCATCCTGAAATGGGGCTGTGCCGACTGATGGTTAGAGCTCCCTTCTGGGTCTCTGTCAGCACATGCAAATGAGATGGTTAAATTCTGAGGGAGACAATTGTCTTTGTAAAACCTCTTGCATTCTTGTCTCAATGATGACAGTCTTTTATTTTAAAATAATGATCCCCTTCTCTTTAAAGGGCTCCCCTGGTGGCTCAGTGGTAAAGAATCTGCCTGCCAATCAGGAGATGTGGGTTCGATCCCTGGGGCAGAAGATTTCCTGGAGGAGGAAATGGCAATCAACTCCAGTATTCTTGTCTGGGAAATACTATGGAAAGAGGAGCCTGGCAGGCTACAGTCCATGCGGTCGCAGAGTCAGACACGACTTCGCTTTAAGAGGTCTTCTCTTTCACCCTGGAGGTCTCCCTTTCAGACATCTGAGTGGACATCTGAGGCTACTAACCCACCTTATGATATTCCTGATTATTGTAACAAATCACCTCTCAGATTCTGATCTCTGTGGACCCCAACAGCTCTCATCTCTCTGTCTAGTTTAGATGATGACAACCACTTCCTGCTCATCTTATAAGGACATTATAAAAACAAATGAGATCATGTCTCTGAATAGAGCTCTAGAGGTGAAGCCCAGAGCCTGTTATCACATCCTCTTTTCCTCCATTCTCTCTTTTTCTCAGCTTTTGCTCACCGAATTTTCTACTCCCAAAGAGAAGAAAATTCCCCATGGCAATCTCAGAAAGCCCACACCCAGCATCTCCCCTATGTCTTTCATTATAAACCAAAGATGCACCCCAAAATGGTACATAGTAACCAGCACTCACATGTTTACATTGGAATAAAGAATTTTGTTCTTGGAGTGCCAGCAAGCCCATGCATTATTAAAATGTTATATCATAAAATCAAAACCATACCAACTTCCTGATGGATAAGCTCCAGATTCTAATATCATTGTGTGCTCACTAGGCTCTTTTAGGTGTGGCTTCTCTGTGAAAAAATGTTTTTCCCTTTTTTTTCTGTTTTTAAATATTCCATTTTATTTTAATATAGGAGGATAATTGCTTTGCGATGCTGTGTTAGTTTCTGCTGTGCAACAGAGCGAATCAGCCGTATGTGTACACACATCCCCTCCCTCTTCAGCATCCCTCCCACCCCCATCCCACCCCTGTAGGTCATCACAGAGCACTGAGCTGAGCTCCCTGTGCTTCCTAGTAGCTATTTCACACATGGCGGTTGATGTATGTCAATACTAATCCCCCAATTCATCCCACCCTACCCTCCCCACCACTGTGTTCACCTGTCCATTCTCTATGTCAGTGTCCCTATTCCTGCCTTGCAAATAGGTTCATCAGTACCATTTTTCTAGATTCCACATATATTCATTAATATTTAGTGTTTGTTTTTCTCTTTCTGACATACTTCACTCTGTATGACAGACTCTAAGTATGTCCACATCTCTACAAATGACGCCATTTTGTTCCTTTTTATGGCTGAGTAATATTCCACGGTGTATATGTGCCACATCTTCTCTATCCATTCTTCAGGTTTCTTCCTCATCTTGGCTATTGTAACTAGTGCTGCAATTAACATTGGGGTATATGTGTCTTTCTGAATTATGGTTTGCAAAAAAAAGAAAAGTAAGTGCTCTTTCTTTTCTATCATGATTTTCCTGATATGGCTCAGCCAGTAAAAATCCGCCTGCCAGTGCAGGAGATGGGGAGACACAGTTTCTATCCCTGGGTTGGGAAGATCATCTGGGGAAGGAAATGGCAACCCACTCCAGTACTCTTGCCTGGGAAATCCCATGGACAGAGGAGCCTGGCAGGCTACAGTATGTGATCACAAAAGAGTCAGACACGACTGAGGAATTAAGCATCCATGCATGCATTGATCTCTATTATTCCCAAAACACTTCTATTTCCCTGCAAAATGCCCCCCTTGTGACACAACTTCTGTTGAAATTCTCTCCTGTGGACCCAGCTTCTTTTGATGTGGGTTGAGCAGCACCTCATCTCCCAGCTCACTAGGACGAGCACCGTGTTGTAGGCTGGCCCCTTGGACTCCCTCCTGTGCAGGCTCATGGCTGTTGTCCTCCTTCTTTGTCTCCTCCTCCCCTGATATCAAAGCCATCTTATGTAACTTTTTCAAAACTGATCCATACAACTCGGATATCATCAAGTAAATTTTGCCCTATGTCCTTGGAATCTTGTAGAAGACTCTTGAGAGTCCCTTGGACATCAAGCCAGTCAATTCTAAAGGAAATCAACACTGAATATTCATTGGAAGGACTGTTACTGAAGCTGAAGCTCCAATGCTTTGGTCCCCTGATATGAAGACCTGACTCACTGGAAAACACTCTGATTCTGGGAAAGATTGAAGGCAAGAGGATAAGATGGTTAGATAGCATCACTGACTCAATGGACATGAATTTGAGCAAACTCTGGGAGTTACTGGAGGACAGGGGAGCCTGGCATGCAAAGAGCTGGATGTGACTTAGCGAATGAACAACAACAACTTGGAATCCTAACCTATTTCACTCCCCAGTGAATCATCCCTTAAGCTTAACAAATATCTTACAAATATGCGCATGTATCTACACTTACACCTATACTTACATGTATACCTATATCAAGATCTTCTGAAAATTTACAAAGTTGACTTAGGAAAACAAACTAAAGATGTATTTAAAATTGAAAAGGAGGTGCATTTGAGGTTGGTAAATATTACTAGATATAGAAATATGTTCTAAAGCAGTAACAATTAAAATTCATGCTAATAAAACAAGCACATAGCCCACTGAAACTTCCAATAAACTGCATTGAATGAATGAAGCCATTAATGAATGAATGTCCATTAATACAGGGGTCCCCAGTCTCTGAGATCTAATGGCTGATGATCTGAGGTGGAGCTGATGTAATAATAAGAGCAATAAAGTGCACAATGAACGTAATGTTCTTGAATCATCCTGAAACCTTCCCCTCAGTCCCAATCAGTGGAAAAACTGTCTTCCATGAAACCAGTCCCTGATCCCAAAAACGTTGGGGACTGCTGCATTAATGTATGATAGGAAAAGATAGACAAAGGAAAAACAACTAGGGCATTATTTTATAACTATTAAGACCCAAACCAGGACAAAATTAGCTCTACATCTCATAGCATGGAAAATAATTTCCAAATATTCACATTGCAGAATAAAAATTAAAATATAGAAACTATAGAAAACAAAATATTTTC
Organism: Odocoileus virginianus; assembly: GCF_023699985.2. Taxonomy (NCBI): domain Eukaryota; kingdom Metazoa; phylum Chordata; class Mammalia; order Artiodactyla; family Cervidae; genus Odocoileus; species Odocoileus virginianus. The sequence continues at coordinate 58,547,510 of NC_069689.1, forward strand.
AAAACTTAAATTGACCATCAAATATCTAGAATTTAGACAAAAAGTCACAAAGTTAAAGCTCAATGAATTACTTCTATATAAAACTAAAATATTTTATGTAAGAAATGATAAAAAACTAAAAGAAAATTAAAATAACTAAAAGTAAAGCATCTATGATAAATATGACAGAGAGAATATTGTACATATCATAAAAAATAATTTTCATTTATTTATGAGAGAACTTATTTTTCATTTGCAAACTGATTATTATTCACCAATTTTTCTCTATTTTTCATATTAATTTGTAGAAGCTTTTAATATAGTATGCATAGTAAATCATTGTCTGCCATATGTTTTACAAACATGTGTATTATTTTTTCAGCTGTTTTAAAAATTACTTAATGGTTTTATAAATATTTATGAAATACAAATCAATCAATCATTTTGATTATAATTTCTGCCTTTAGTTCATGCTTAGAAAGACCTTCCTGAGGTCATAGTTATAGAAATCCACCTATCTTGTTGGAGAAGGAAATGGCAAACCACTCCACTGTTCTTGCCTGGAGAATTCCATGGACAAGAAGCCTGGAAGGCTGAATTCCATGGTGTCACAAAGAGTTGGACACAACTGAAGTGACTGAACACAGCACACCTATGTTGTATTTTGGGGTCTAAATTTCACTTTATTTAGCATATTCTTTTTTGTTTTGTTGAAGGTTGAAGAGAGATATTGCTTAATTCTTTCTATAATATTATTATCTAGCATTAATTTTTGATTATTTTTGCCCCATCAATATGCAATTCTGTGCTTAGCACACACTAGATTATAGCAAACACATGCACATAAACAACATACATGCCCTAGTGATGTTTAGGGTCTGATGAATTGATTCCGGAGCCAGTGCCAGTCATTCAGGTTGTTTGAAGCTTAGTAATAAATTTTAATACCCTGCAGGGTAAGCCCTGTCTTATCCTGAACATTCTTGCACACTCACTTATAAACTTTGGGCTCATTGAGTAAAATTCCTCCTAATATTTTTTTTTAGAACTTGAAAAAGAATTCTGCTAAACTTATTGGTTAAGTTTAGGGAGAATTAAAGAGAATCAGGCACGATTATATACTGCCTGTGAATATATAACTAGCTCCAGCTCTTCTGGAGTTCAACTTGGCAATATAGATCAAGGACTTTGAAACTATAAACATCCTGAGACCAAGCCATTCTGGTCTTCATCATGGTTCTAAGTAAATAATAAAAGATGTCACAAAATAGATGTCTATAAATGTCTTATAGTTGGTCACATGAAAATATTAGAAATATTAGAAACACACCTATGTCCAGGGGCAGGATGGATAAACCATGGTGCATCCATATCATGAAATTCAACAGAAATGTACTAAATACCATGAACAGCTGTTCACCTAGAAAGTAAAAGTGTTAGTCACTCAGTCGAGTCCACCTCTTATGGCCCCATGGACTGCAGCCCACCAGGCTCCTCTGTCCGTGGGATTTCCCAGGCAAGAATACTGGAGTGGGTTGCCATTTCTTCCTCCACGGGATTTTCATGTCTTCTTCAGCAATGTGCTTAACCACTCTGAGCTTCCCTTCCCCATCTATAAACTGGGCTGATAACAACAATGCTTACCTCAAAGGGCTGTTAAGAGGATTCAAGGGCTAAAATTTGCAATGTCCCTGGAAAAGTGCCTGAACACTCCCTGAGTTTTATCACTATTCATTCAATAAATGCTCCCTTCTATAAAGACTGACCATCTAGCTTTTCCTAGGCTGATGGAAATTTATGTTTGCTAATACTTGACAAATAACGAAGAGAATTCTTTTCAATGAGATAGGATTCGATTTATTATCTTAAGTACAAAAGACAGAACTAGGCATGGTATTGAGTTGTGTTGATTGATTTTTTTTTTCATAGGTATTTCCCTTTTTTTCCTTTTCTGTTTTTCCTCTTTTTAAACTGTTTGTTTTAAATTGGAATATAGTTGATTAATAATACTGTGATAGTTTCACTTTGTACCGCAAAGTGATTCAATTATACATATATGTATATCTATTCTTTTTCTAATTCTTTTCCCATTTATGTTGTTACATAATATTGAGCAGAGTTCCCTGTGCTATACAGTAGGTCCTTGTTTGTTATCCATTGTGGATATAGCAGAGTGTTCATGCCCATCCCAAACTCCTTAACTATCCCTTCCATCATTCCCCTTAGCAACCGTAAGTTCACTTCATTCTCTAGGCCTATGAGCCTGTTTCTGTTTTATAAATAAGTTCATATGTATCATTTCTTTTTAGCTTCCACCTGTAAGCAATAACATATCATTAGATATTTCTGTTTGTCTGATTTACTTCACTAGGTATGACAATCTCCTGGTCCATCCATATTTCAGCAGATATTACTTGAGAGCCCCTGTATCCTTCTCTGGGGTTATGACACTGAACAAAACAAACAAAATTTCCTACCTTTGTGATGACATCTTATAGCAGGAATTGGAGGGAGATGATGAACGCAGAGACTAAGATAAGCATCCATAATGTGTTAAATGGAGAAAACTGGAAAGAAGAAAAGCAGATCAGGAAAGGGAGAAACCGTCATCCACTTAGATGAGTGTGGCTAGCGAGTGTAAGACCAGCTTAGGGAGACAGATCCTTAAGGCAGGTTGTAGCCAACAACCTCTTGTACAACTTAGACAGTCAATGATTTGAAAATCAAGTTCGCCTCTTTCTTAAGCCTCCAATCTCAGGTGAGGCAAGGCAAACACATGAGTGTCTCAACTTGCAGCATATTCCCAAGATGAACACTGAACTTGGAAATTCTTCTATGAACATGGCGGCCGGCCCAGGGTAAGCAAACCAAATGAACCACATCTACGTTTGCTGAATTTCATTTTGAAGAGATCTCAATTAGAAGCTCCTGTGTCTGAAAGTTCCCTGCCCAGGGACAGTTGGCTAAACAATTCACGGGGAAACAGAGAGCCTGAAGGAGGGGTTGCAGATAACTTCTCCTCCCGAACTCCGCATATGGACGTCTCAGGGTGCTCAGGAAGAGCAACACAAGAAGAGCCCTTCCAAAAGGCGCGCGGGTCCCTCCACTGCTCTCAGCTTCTCACACTAATAGGAATCAACCCTGCTGCTGTGATTGGATAGCTTCTATTATTTATCATTTCTTCTGCAGATCTCTGGGCTTCCCTGGTGGCTCAGCTGGTAAAGAATCCGCCTGCATTACGGGAGACCTGGGTTCAATCCCTGGGTTGGGAAGATCCCCTGGAGAAGGGAAAGGCTACCCACTCCAGTATTCTTGCCTGGAGAATTCCATGGACTGTATAGTAACAAAGAGTCGGACATGGCTGAGTGATTTTCACTACAGATCTCACTGGGATCCCAGTTCTAGAACCTCTGTCACTTGTCATTAAGAGTACTTGTTCATGGGAAAGGAGCCTGGCTTCAGAGGGAAAGTTGTGAAGGGCAGGCTGGCTTAGGCTGAACTAGGTGTGTAGCTCTCTTTCCTGGACCTCTGTTCCTGATGGAAGTAGGGAGAGGAAAAAGGGCTCCCTCTGACATTGCTCTGGGAAGACTTGACACCATGGCTCCCAAAGCAAGAGGAGCTGCCAGCCCATGGGGACCCATGATGACCTAACCGGTGCCTCTGTGGGAACAACCCACAGGCTGCGGCATCCTCAGGAAGCATGCTCAGGACCACAAGTGCTATGGAGCAAAACACCCTGCCCTCTTTAGACTGTGGCTGAGGAAGGATGCTAGCAACATCAGAGGAGAGGTCAGTGGGCTTTTCTCTAGGAAGGGTGAGCAAGGCGGTTCTACCAACTGGACTGTAATGACCTACATTGAATTAATTTCACCTGAACCAGATGTTGTGTCCTAATTTTCCTGCATCAGAACCCAAAATGGGAACAGAAAATATTGAGAATATACACAATCTTTTTTTGTTTTTTTTAACATAGTCTGCCTTTATTGTAGGTTGTACCTTTAAAACCAATAACAGGCCACTGCTTCTAGCTGGGTGTGCTGGTTTCAGGTAACAAAACATAAGAAGACCTTAAAGGGTGTGCAGACAAAGGCACCATATTGAAGGCATTGAAACAGACCAAACCCATATAAGAGATGCAAGCTTCTGTCTTCAGTAGTGTGTGTGTGCGTGTGTGTGTGTGTGTGTGTGTGTGTGTGTGAGAAATCTGCCATTATACATGAAAATTCAAATTTTGTCCAGTATACCAAAAGAATCCAAAATCTGTGAGACCTCCTCTTGCTCTTAGAGAAGCTGAAATTCCTTATTTTTCTTTATAAATTCTCTCAATGGGATCCTAATTTTCTCTAGTTGGCCAAGTGAAGCAAAACCGAAATAGCACCCGCCCAGAGTCAGGACCCCTCGTGTCTCCTATACTCCATCTCCTGAGCATCTGCTGGAACGAGTCCTTTCGAAACTCTTAGGGACCTCACAACCAGCACCAACATCAACCTATCTTGGGTGCTGCCTGGGATTGTTGATTTTATGTGTCAACTTTTCTTAGCCACAGTGTCCAGATATTTTCCCAAGTATTATTCTGCACATTTCTGTAAAGATATTCTTTGGATGACATTAACATCTAAATCTCTCTCTAGTTGTATATATATGTATATACACACACACACAGATGTAAGTGTATACATATACATGCATACATTGGGTTGGCCAAAACATTCATTTGGGTTTTTCATAACATTTTAGGGAAAAACCTGTATGAACCTTTTGGCCAATCCTATATATATATATAGGATGGTGGGTTACTCATTAAGTCCTCTCCGATTCTTGCGACCCCATGGACTGTAGCCCTCCAGAGTCCTCTGTCCATGGGTTTTTCCAGGCAAGAATACTGGAGTGGGTTGCCATTTCCTTTTCTTGGGTATCTTCCTGACCCAGGGCTTGAACCAAGGTCTCCTGCATTGCAAGGGGATTCTTTACCAACTGAGCCATCAAGGCAGCTTAAATATCCATACACATATCTAGATCTTTCTGTTTCTCCAGGTACCCTAATACACTGCGCAGGAGTTTTTATAAAAATAGTATGCACATGGTGATTAACATATACATACTACGATATATAAAATAGAAAACCAACAGGACCTACTGTATTGGACAGGGAGCAATACTCAATATTTTCTAATAACTTATAAGGGAAAAAATTGAAATAATGAGAGAGATATATGTATGTATAACTGAATCACTTTGCTGTACACTTGAAACTAACACAACATTGTAAATCAACTATTCTTCAATTTAAAAGAAGAATGAACACAGTACATGAAATAAAAAGAAAAGCATCACTTACCTCTGTTAATGTTTTGGCAGCTGTCTATGGGCACGTGTTTCAGACAGCTCTCTATGGGCACGTGTTCTTCATTCACACATGTAACATCTCTTAAAAGGAATCACTGTTTTGCTCTTCTAGAGCTTACCTATTGCATCGGACAACATATCATGAACCCTTAACTATGATACATATTACTTTTCGTTCAATGGTTCCTGTGTATCATTATTTATTGGAGTTGCACTGGGCTTCCCCAGTGGCTCAGGTGGCAGAGAACCTGCCTGCCAATGAAGGAGTCACGGATTCGATCCCTGGGTCAGGAAGATACCCTGGCAAAGGAAATGGCAACCCACTCCAATATTCCCGCCTGGAGAATTCCATGGACAGAGGAGCCCGGTGGGCTACAGTCCATGAGGTCACACAGAGTTGCGCACAACTGAGCAACTGACACTTTCACTTTCACAGCTGATTCACTTTGCTAACTAACAACTTGGAAAACTAATAACATCGTAAAGCAACTATAATTCAATAAGTTTTTTTTTAAAAAGAACAGGCTGGAAGCTGGTGTCCAAGCCTCCCTGTGGGGACACTGAGGCATGGCCTCTTAGAGTGGCTGCCGGGAGGCACAGAGGTCACGCACTCCGTGCAGGACTCCAGCCTCTACCGGCTTGCTCTTCTGTCTTCTGCAGACATGGATTCCAGGTTTTAATGATTTTGCAAATCCAGGCTCAACTCAGCTTGTGGCAGAGTGTATATTTGACTATGCAAATACTGTCCCCTAGTGGGGATTTAACATAAAACACTGGGAAATCTCCAACTTCCTAGCAGTGTATTTGGAAGAGATCGTGGAATCCAGTTCAGCCCTCTCATCTCGTAATTGAGGTAACTGAGGCCCAGATAAGAGAAAGCGAGCATCTCTCTGTCACACATGAAGTGGAACATTTAGGATGAAAACAGAAACTTTCATTCACTGCCACCCTGTAGTTTGTAGCATACGGGCTTCCCTGGTGACTCAGTGGTAAAGAATCTGCCTGCCAATGCAGGAGACATAAGAGATGAGGGTTCAGTCCCTTGGTTGGGAAGATAGCCTGGTGAAGGAAATTGCAACCCACTTTACTATTATTGCCTGGAGAATCCCATGGACAGAAGAGCCCCGTGGGCTATAGTCCATGGGGTCGCAAAGAATGAGACACAACTGAACAAGTATTTTGTTGTTGTTCAGTGACTAAGTCATAGCTGACTTTGCACCCCCATGAACTGCAGCGTGTCAGGATTCCCTGTCCTTCACTATCTCCTGGAGTTTGTGCAAACTCGTGTCCATTGAGTCAATAATACCATCCTACCATCTCATTCTCTGTCACCCTCTTCTCCTCCTGCCCTCGGTCTTTCCCAGAACCAGGGTCTTTCCCAGTGAGCTGGCTCTTCACATCAGGTGGCCAAAGTATTGGAGCTTCAGCTTCAGCATCAGTCCTTCCAACGGATATTCACGTTGATTTCCTTTAAGATTGACTGGTTTGATCTCCTTGCTGTTCAAGGGCCTCTCAAGAGTTTTTTCCAGCACCACAATTCAGAAGCATCAGTTCTTCAGCGCTCACCCTTTTTATGGTCCAGCTCTCACATCTGTACATGATTACTGGAAAAACCATAGCTTCAACTAGATGGACCTTTGTCAGCAAAGTGATGTCTCTGCCTTTTAATATGTTGTCTAGGTTTGTCGTAGCTTTTCTTGCAAGGAAGCATCTTTTAATTTTGTGGCTACAGTCACCATCCACAGTGACTTTGGAGCCCAAGAAAATAAAATCTGTCACTGTTTCCACTTTTCCCCCATCTGTCTGTCATGAAGTGATGGGACCGGATGCTATGATCTTAGTTTTTTGAGTGTTGAGTTTTAAGCCAGATTTTTCACTCTCCTCTTTCACCCTCATCAAGAGGCTCTTCAGTTCCTCTTTACTTTCTGCCACTAGACAAGTATTTGGATCCCACTAATTCCAGGTCTTTGTCTAAATGCTAGAAACACACAGTGAATTAGGCAGAAGTGAGTCTTGATGCTTTTATTCTGTTTGAGGAGATAGGCCATAGAGAGGTAAACAAATGATACCTAGAATAATTTCAGATGCTAATAAGTGAGATGACAAGTTAACAAGAGTCAGTTGATGAAGAGTAGATTGATGGAGTGCCTCTCACAGTTTTGGAGCAGAAGGCACTTCTCTCTGCTGTGATGTTTCAAATGAAACATGAATGATGAGAAGGAGCCCACAGGTGGTGGATTGCAGAAGAGAGTTCTGGGCAAAGGGAGGAGAAAATCTGAAGGGTCCTACCAGAAAGAAGCTTGGAGTATTGGAGGAAACCAACAAATTCCAGTGAGGCTTGAGGCCAGAGGAGGACAGGAAGTAAAATAGAGACATGGACAGTAACTAGTCACATAGGGTCTTGGAGGATATGAGGAGGACAATGAATCATATGTGAATTTAATAAAGTTCCAAACAGAATCCCATCAGTTTGGATTAATAAAATTCATACCGAAAAAAAAAACATTTAAAATAAATAGCAAGATTATGAAAACTAGGAGAGATCTTTCTGACTCAGACAAGAAATTCAGAGTAACAAATGAAAACCAGTGAGCAGAACTTTGCTGATGATCCAGTGGCTAAGACTCTGCACTCCAATGCAGGGAACTCGAGTTTGATCCCTGGTCAGGGAACTAGATCCCATATGCCCCAACTAAGTCCTAGTGCAGCCAAACAAATATTTTAAAAAGAAAAACAATGGGAATATTTGATCACATTTTTTTTTTACTATGGAAAATAGTTGTATGAAGATTCAAACATCTTAAAGAGTGTATCATTATAATATTTTAGACCGCAAAATATATCTTGACCTTTCCTCTAATGAGAGGCTATGTGATAGTTGCTCAGTAATGTCCAGTTCTATTGCAACCCCATGGGCTATAGCCCGCCAGTCTCTTCTGTCCATGGAATTCTCTAGGCAAGAATACTGGGTTGAGTAGCCATTTCTTCTTCCAGGGGATCTCCCCTGCCCCACCTCATGTGTCAAGCCCATGTCTCCTGCGGCTCCAGCACTGGCAGCCAGATTCTTTACCACTAGCTCCACCTAGGAAGCCCAAGTGCTATGTAAATGTTAAAAAAAAAAAAAAGTATTCTATGTAAATAGCACATGATAAGTTCAAGTTTTGCTTTTTGGAACTTTCTGTATTTTTTCAAATGTTTTCTAGTCATGGTTAGTTTAATCCATGGGTGTAGAACCCATGAATGCAAATGGTCAACTGTATACATATAAATCTGTAATTGACAAGCTGGAGAACCAGGGAGAGCAGATAGTTATTTTATATATTATATTACAAAGAGATTCATTACAAGGAATTGATTATTGGTTCTGTTTCTCTGATTTCCCCAGCCATGGATAGGATTATAATTTAGGATTACGTTTTATACAGATAGGATTTTAACTTAGGCTTTCAAAATAAAGATATTTTTCAATCAAATATATGGCAGGATAATATTTTCAAAATATGTGTAGATTCATCCCCACTTGGCCAATATTTCCATCATCTTTGTGTTTCACCCCCAACCCTTTCTATGCAGGAGCTGATTTGTTCTCTGCTCATTATTTCTGAAGGAGAGTGTGACAGTAGAAAGAGATAGAAGTAGCTGCTATCAGCTTTGATATCAAAGCCACACATCTGGAGAGAAAACAGAGTGAAAGATTAGACAGTCTTTACAAAGAAAAAAAAAGCCAACCCACAAAGGCAACACTTTCTCCTTTGACCCCATCCCACACACACACATACACACATACATTGACCCGGGACCTGAAGGATGGGGGAACGCCAGGAGGGAAGTGATGGGCAGAGGAGCCAGCAGAGGCTGGGGCAGGGCGCACCAAGTGTAGCAACCAGGTCACTTGCACAGATTGTCTGACTTGCCCATAAGCAGGGAGCCTGACCACCACGCGAGCCCAGGGCAGCATCTGTTGCCTTTTTGATCAGTGTTCCTCTGACCACAGGTAGCACTTTGCCCATTTAATCAAGCAAGAGGGCTTCCCCGGGGCTCAGTGGTAAAGAACCTGCCTCCAATGGAGGAGCCACAGAAGACGTGGGTTCAATCCCTGGATCAGGAAGATCCCCTGGAAGAGGGCATAGCAACCCATTCCAGTATTCTTGCCTGGAGAATCCCATGGACAGAGGAGCCTGGTGGGCTACAGTCCATAGGGTCGCAAAGAGTTGGAGATGACTGAAGTGACTGAACACACATGCAACTGAGCAAGAAGGATGCCCTTTGAGCCTGACACCTTAAAACCCTGGCATCATCCAAGGACACTTACATGTCTACTGAAGCCCATGACCCTGGTCACCCAGTTCAGTGAGGCTAGGGATGATATGCAAATTCAGAGCTGCGTTCAATTCAGTTCAGTTGCTCAGTCGTGTCTGACTCTTTGAGACCCCATGAACCACAGGAAACCAGACCTCCCTGTCCATCACCAACTGCCGGAGTTTACCCAAAATCATGTTCATTGAGTCAGTGATACCATCCAACCATCTCATCCTCTGTCACCCCCTCCTTCTCCTGCCCTCAATCTTTCCCAGAATCAGGGTCTTTTCAAATGAGTCAGCCCTTCGCATCAGGTGGCCAAAGTATTGGAGTTTCAGCTTCAACATCAGTCCTTCCAATGAACACCCAGGACTGATCTCCTTTAGGATGGACTGGTTGGATCTCCTTGCAGTCCAAGGGACTCCCACGAGTCTTCTTCAACACCACAGTTCAAAAGCATCAATTCTTCTGTGCTCAGCTTTTTTTACCTTCCAACTCTCACATCCATAACATGACCACTGGAAAAACCATAGCCTTGACCAGACGGACCTTTGTCGGCAAAGTAATGTCTCTGCTTTTTAATATGCTGTCTAGGTTGGTTATAACTTTCCTTCCAAGGAGTAAGCGTCTATTTTCATGGCTGCAATCACCACCTGCAGTGATCTTGGAGCCCCCAAAAATAAAGTCAGCCACTGTGTCCACTGTTTCCCCATCTATTTGCCATGAAGTGATGGGACCAGATGCCATGATCGTAGTTTTCTGAATGTTGAGCTTTAAGCCAACTTTTTCACTCTCCTCTTTCACTTTCATCAGGAGGATTTTTAGTTCCTCTTCACTTTCTGCCATAAGGGTGGTGTCATCTGAAGTTATTGCCATTTCTCCCAACTATCTTGATTCCAGCTTGTGCTTCATCCAGTCCAACGTTTCTCATGATGTACTCTGCATATACGTTATATAAGCAGGGTGACAATATACAGCCTTGACATACTCCTTTTCCTATTTGGAACCAGTCTGTTGTTCCATGTCCAGTTCTAACTGTTGCTTCCTGACCTGCATACAGGTTTTTCAAGAGGCAGGTCAGGTGGTCTGGTATTCCCATCTCTTTCAGAATTTTCCAGAGTTTATTGTGATCCACACAGTCAAAGGCTTTGGCATAGTCAATAAAGCAGAGATAGATGTTTTTCTGGAACTCTCTTGCTTTTTTGATGATCCAACAGATATTGGCAATTTGATCTCTGGTTCCTCTACCTTTTCTTTAAAACCAGCATGAACACCTGGAAATTCACGGTTCACATATTGCTGAAGCCTGACTTGGAGAATTTTGAGCATTACTTTACTAGCATGTGAGATGAGTGCTGGGTTACTCAAATTCAATCCAGGGTAAGAAGTAGAGATGAACACCTCTTCTTAGGGTCACAGATGGCTACTCACAGCCTGCTATTCTGTTATCGTTGTTGGTTTAGCTGTCAGTCACTAAGTCGTGTCTGACTCTTTGCAACCCCGTGGACTACAGCACGCCAGGCTTCCCCGTCCTTCACTATTGCCTGCAGTTTACTCAAACTCATGTCCATTGAGTCAGTGATGCCACCCAACCATTTCATCCTTTGTCACCCCCTTCTCCTCCTGCCCTCAATCTTTCCCAGCATCAGAGTCTTTTCCAGCGAGGCAGCTCATCACATCAGGTGGCCAAAGTATTGGAGCTTCAGCTTCAGCATCAGTCCTTCCAAAGAATATTCAGGGTTGATTTAATTTAGGATTGACTGGTTTGATCTCCTTGTTACCCAAGGGACTGTTAAGAGTCTCCTCTAGCACCACAGTTTGAAAGCATCAAATCTTGCAAAAAGGCAGATAAAGATGACCCTCTTCTTCCCATCAGCACCAAGCATTTCGCTGAGGTTCTGGAGATACCCACCTTGTCTCTCCAGTGGCCCATGGTTCCATCATTCCCAATCTAAGCTGTGAACTTAAGGCTTTCAAAGGTTGCAGGGTGGTCAGTGCTCCCTCAATCTGGTTCTGTGTGTGTCTGTCATGTAGGAGTTCCCCAAAGTTTCTGGCATACTGAGGTCATTTTCCCTTTCTAAGTCCTGAGACTGGTATTCTTCGCCTATTTCAATATTTCTCTGGTTATTTCAATGAAACTTGGAAGGGACAGACTTTACCCAGGTAGACTAAATTCCTTTTCCTGAAATTTGACTATGCATTGTTTCCCCTTAAAGGAAATTCAACCATGCATTGAGTTGTCACCTTAACTTCATCATGGTTTGTAAAATGTTTTTGAAGTTTGGAATACAAGCGATGGTACAATCCCTTCCTCATCCATGGTCATTTTAGGCACACATGTGAGAAGAATACATTTATGAATGTGTGGCCTCAGATTGCCATATCTCCATGTTTTCACCAGATTCAAGAGATTTCATTTACAGCTTCCAGCTGTACGTCGACAAAGTAGGCAGGATCTCTGAACTGGGATAATTTCTGCTGTTTTAAACATGACTGATAGGTGCTCTCTGAAGAATTCTGACACTGAGAGAAACTAATAAAACTTTTAAAATAGAATAAAGAAAATACATTTTCTTGTGCAATGCCAACACATATATCTGCCTGCTTCATTTTCTCCAGTGCTGTGTGGACAGCAAACTAGAATTCATTCCCTCTTTGTACCTCCTTGAACTCTTTCATTTTCTTTATTGGCACTTTGCATGAGAGAAAATGTGCAGAGTTAAGAAGGCACTTTAGGATCTTTCTCTCTGCCAAATTTGCTTGCAAATTCTGCTTCTGCTGGAGAATAAAATGGAAAACTCTTGACATTGCCAATATTCCTGACTGTAAGATCACTTAAGATATTACTTTCCCACTTAGCAACCCCTGAAAGTTGTTTTCCTCTGTGATTTGAGACAGACCTTTGCCAATTTGCTCTCTTTTTTTCACTTTTAACATATTTCCATGCTGTATATAAATGTCCATGTACAAATCGTCCTGAAGTATCCATATCCTAAGATCAAGCTCCTTTTCTTTTCCTGTGAGATTGTAAAGCTGAAAGTAAAGTTTAGGGAAAAGAGCAAGAAAACAGCAGGCCCAGATGGACTGTTTTCATTTGTCTCTGCTCGCTTAGTAGAACAGGGGGTGATTTTTGCAGTCTGCACTGACCATGTGGTGAAACTCCTTGCAGACTGACACTGAGCAAGACACGCAAAGGAAGGGTGTGGGGGGTTTGTTTCCTTTTTTGACTTTTCCTTTTATATTGGAGTATAGCTCATTAACAATGTTGTGATAGTTTCAGGTGGACAGCAAAGGGACTCAATTCAACAATACATGTACATGTATCCATTCTCCCCCAAACTCCTCTCCCATCCAGGCTGCCACATAACATTGAGCAGAGTTCCCTGTGCTATACAGTAGGTCCTTGTGGATTGCATGCATGCGTGCTAAGTCGCTTCAGTCGTGTCCGACTCTGTGAACCTATGGACCAAAACACATCAGGTTTCTCTGTCCATGGGATTCTCCATGGAAGAATACCAGAGTGGGTGGCCATGCCCTCCTCCAGGGGATCTTCCTGACCCAGGGATCAAACCTGCATTTCCTACATCTCTTGCATTGGCAGGCAGATTCTTTACCACTGAACCACGTGGAAGCCCATCCTATAGTTTCCAAAATTAGTCATTTGGGATTTATTTTAGGGAATGATTAACTGTTGTCAAGAGCTGACCTCAGCCAGGCACTGGGTTCATTGCTCTATATCTGTGACCTCACTTGATCCCCACAACCCACACCGCTCCCAAATAGGAACCATGATTATATCCACTTTTTGCAAATCTGACAAATAGGAGGCAGATGAGTGGTGTGCTCGTGGCCATACCACCAGTAAGTGATCACTCTCAAAGTGTGCTCTTACCACTAAGCTTTTTGTTTTCTTAATGTTGGACTAATATATTTATTTTAAAGTGCCTTAATTTGTCTCATCTCACTTTAACCTATTAAGCTTTCAGGATTTCATAATCCCTTTTATCTCTCATTTTTACAATCCTTTAAAATTTGTGTCTATTTGTCCTTTAAATATTTTATATCTTATTATTTACCCTTTAATAATTTAATCTCGGCATCATTTTTATGTCCTTTGATGTCTGAGCTTTCATTTCTGGCAGTGAGCACTTTTCCTGGGACAGACAAAAATTCAAATACTTATTTTTTTGAATAATAAGTGAGCTCCTCATATTTTTAATTTGTTAATTTGCTTTATGCTTCCTTTTAATTATTTATCTTCTTTTAATTTTTATTATTCACCCTTCGGTAGTTTAACCTTGACATAATTAGATCACTGTAAGTTCTGAGCAAGTGGTTTTATCTCTTGTGATTGTTTTAATTTCTCCATAGACTGTTAATGTTTTAAACTTTTAATATTACCCGTCGAGGTCCTGATATAGCATTCTTTTGCCCCACACCTCAATTTCCTTATATTTAACTTCTAAATTCTTAACTTTTGTTTTCCTTAAATTTTTAGTTTCTTTCTTTTCCCAAGTTACTATACTGTCTCATCTTTTTACTTACTTATTTTTTAATTAGTTCTACAAAAACACTTTACTTTATCACATATGCCACAATATGCTTTTATTAATGAGAACTCTAATTTTTTCACTGTATATCAGAAGCTGTTAATTGCCTTTCATAGTATCTCAATATTTACTCATATTTTCTTCTTCTTGTTGTTTAGTCACTTCAGTCATGTCTGACTCTGCAACTCCGTGGACGGTAGCCCGCCAGGTTCCTTTGTGCATAGGATTTCCCAGGAAAGAATACTGCAGTGTGTTGCCATTTCCTTCTCCAAGGGATCTTCCAGACCCAGGGATCAAATCTGATTTTCCTGCATTGGCAGGTGGATCTTTTTAAAACTGAGCCATCTGGGAAGCCTCTTTCTATTTGATACCTGTTCAAAATTTTGCCTATTTTTTCTATGAGCAATTTTCTTTTTCTAATTCATCAGTTAAAACTATTTATATATTCTGGATTGTATACATTGCCCCATCACTTTGTTAATGGGCCTTTCGTTAAACACAAATTCTTAATTTAATGTAGTGAAGAGTATCAGCCTTGTTCTCTGGAGTGTGTGTTGTGTCTTGGGTAAGAATTCTTCCCATATGCCCAAGTCATAACCATATTCTCTTGTACTTTCCTTTAAAAGATTTATAGCTTTGTCTTCTACATATAAGACTTCATCTATTGAAGAACTAAATTTTGACCTCATTCTTTCTATTATACACTTTATTTCTACTTTACTAATCTCTCTTTCTGTGTAATATAAACATTGATGATTCTAAACATGATATAAATGAGTCTATAACACACACAGAGAAAATGAGCCTATACACAAATAAAAATTTTTCAAGTTCTGAAGTAGTCATTTGTTTTGAGGATATAAAAGGGCTTTCTTAATACACCTACAAGTATAGATAATAACATCTCACTTAATTCTTCAGACTATGGAGAATTACCAAAATCTACCCAACCTTTTAGTGACCAGAACTGCATTTTAAAAAATATAACTCTGGGACTTCCTGGTGGTCCAGTGGTTAAGACTTCATGATTTCAGCGCTCCCACTGCAGTGGGCATAGGTTCGATCCCTGATCAGGGAACTAAGATCCCACATGCTGTGTGGCATGGCCAAAAAAAATTAAAATTAATAAATAAGTGACAAAAATATACCTCTGGCTGAAATGAGTGAGATCATGGAATTCTGAATGATGTCACTGACAACAGACAGTCAAGAAGAGGATTTAGCCAGGTCTTACTGGGTGTGAGGTATGCCAGAGAATGGGCCAGTATCCAGTTTCAATCTTGGTATAGTATATGCTTAGTGACTATTATTTGGGAAAGGAAATGCAGTAAACTAAAGCCTCTGTTCTCATATTATGAAAAATCATTTATTTTTTTGCAGTAGGTATTTACTTCTTATTTTTTGTAAACTGGAACATAATTGCTTTACAATGGTGTGTTAGTTTCTGGTGTACAACAAAGTGAATTGGCTATATATATATATATATTCCCTCCCTCTTGAACCTAACACCCAACACCCCCCATCCCACTAGGTCATGACCTTGTAGGTCATCACAGAGCACCAAGCTGATCTCCCCGTGTTATGCAGCAGCTTCCCACTAGCTGTCTACTTAACCACGGCAGCATATATATATATATATGTGTGTGTCAATACTGCTCTCTCAATTCATCCCTACTCTCCTTCCCAACCACTGTGTCCACAAGTCCATTTTCTACGTCTGCATCTCTATTCTTGCCCTGCAAATAGGTTTTTTGAAATTCTGCAAAATATAAGGAAGAAGAAGAACAAAGAGCAGAAGAAAGAGGAGGAGGGACCTGTAATTCTAGTGGTCCCATTAAAGTTAAATCTTGTATACACGCTATAGTCAGTATGTGTTTTGCTTTCTCACTGTGAGAAGTTCCTGTTAGTGCTTAATGAAAGCACTATAATAGCTGAGGAGAGAATATAACCAGCCTCAGAAAAAGATGTGAGGAAGCAGAGACAAAATGAAAGTCTAACCATTAGATTGTTGGTGAGCAGATAGGGGAAGAGATAGTTCCACGGAAACGAGGACAAAGAGTAGCCTTGTTGAGCATCAGCCCACACGAGCAGGAGGGAGGATGATCAAATGCTGCCAAGTGTTGAAGGAGAAATAGCAGCCCCAGAAGATACTGTCCTGTTCTCCAAGGTAAGCGGTGGTCAGGTTGGAAAGTAGGGTGGAGGTGAAGCTTCCCATGGAGCTGGACTAACATCCTCCTGGTAAGACTCACCAATATTTTCTGCCTCAAATCCCCTGAATACCCACCCTCATGGGTGATGCCTGGGGTTCCTGGACTATCTCATTATTTCAGTTTGGTTTTAAATTTCCAAAAAATATTTATTTCCTTAAGAAATTAAATTTCCTAATTTCCTATTTCCTAATTTCCTTAAGAAATTAGATGTAGAAACCAATGTAGGCTCAACATCAGTGATGAGTCAAGTCTTACCAAGATTGGATTCTGAGTTAGATGGTGTAGCTTAGATATGTTCATTGAGATCCAGATCAGAATCACAAAAGTGACAGACTTCTTCTAAAGCTGTATATAGATAGATAGATAGGTATAGATGATATAGATACAGATAGGGGCTTCCCAGGTGGCTCAGTGATAAAGAATCTGACTGCTAATCAGGAGACACAGCTTCCATCCCTGGGTTGGGAAGATCCCCTGGAGAAGATAATGGCAACCCACTCCAGTATTCTTGCCCGGAAAATCCCATGGAAAGAGGTGCCCTGTGGTTGCAAAATGTCAGACGTGACTTAGCGACTAAACAACAACAACATAGGTATATATGTGTAGATACAGATATAGCTTTCTCATTCTGTAGGTTAATGTTTATGCACACAGAATTTGGTGTCAGATAAATCTGAATTTAAATTCTAAATACTAATTGTTGGCAAGTTGTTTAATTGTATCAGAAAAGGAAGGGCATCATAGATGTATCTAATTTACAAGGTTGTTGAGATTAAATGCAGAGAAAGCAGTAGGAAATAGTGAAGATCTCAATGGATATTATCTGTGATTAATTTATCACTATCTTTGAATACCAAATGTGCTAGGCATTTTAACCTACATTTTATTTGGTCTTTGTAATAATCATCAAATTATGCCAAATCACTTTAACATTCAGTGAACCAGGCTCAATTTGTTAAATAAATCCTCTATTATTCAGTTAGGAAATTGGGGGATCACAGTTTAAATCTGGGTCTATTTGATTCAGAAACCATTGGGAATTTTCACTACATGTGGCTGAATTATATTTGAGGTGATCCAGAGAATTTATTTCAAAATGAAGCAGTGCCTAGATATGGATTAATTTTATTAAGTACTGAGTTCAATTTCTGTCTGAGTATTGTTTTTCCTGCTTTAATGAAAATGTGAGTTTTTAAAGGAAATGTGAAAAGTCAGGAATGAAAGGAACAAACTTCATGGATTAATAAACAAGTGAATGGAACTTACTCTTTAAAATATAGTTTTATTATGAAGGCTTTCAAATATTCAAATGATACAGAGAATGTGTGTGTGTGTTAGTTGCTCAGTTGTGTCCATTAGTTGCTCAGTAATGTCCGACTCTTTGAAACCCCATGGATTGTAGCCCCCCAGGCACCTCTGTCCAAGGAATTCTCCAGGCAAGAGTACTGGAGTGAGGCACCATTCCCTTCTCCAGGGAATCTTCCTGACCCAAGGGTCAAACCCAGGTCTCCTCAATTGCAGGAGGATTCTTCACCATCTGAGCCTCCAGGGAAGCCCATGATACAGAGAATAGTATTTGACACACGTCAACAATTTTCCATATTTTTTAAGCAACAAATCATCACTGGTAGAGTTGAACCTTTAATCTCATTGTCTATCTTACCTTTCTTCCCCAGTAGTAATCACCCCATCTTGAAACTGGTATATATCTTTGTCCAGCTTCTCTTTGTAGAAATAATTGTTTCCTTGACTTTAAATTTCATATAAACTCTCAGACTGTACATATTCTACAACTTGCTTTCCTTTGTCCAATATCTGTTATAGTTAATATATGTTTTATATATAATTGTAATGTATTCATTTTTTTACTGTGTTATACTATCCATACAAAATGTAGTATATCTGTACATTTTGCTACAAATTAGCTTGTTCTACTATCGTTTGGCCTTGGAGCTGTTTTCAGATTTTGCATTATGACAGTAACAGTGCACACCTTGGCGAATGTCTCCTTGAATATGTGTCTCTAACTGTGGGGTGCTAGGGTCCTAGTGCATTTCCTTCTTCGGGTGAACTGAGTGTTTCTTGGATATTGTAACTTTGTTCCAAATTTTAACCCTTATAATGAGAGTCAGAGATGTATATTTTTGTTTTTTTTTTCCCATGACTTTCTTAATTGGTTTACTTGTTTTTCCCCTACCTCCCAACTCCCTGCCAAGTCTGTCAGTGTTCAGTTGCTAAGTCATGTCCTACTCTTTGTGATTAAAAAAGCAATTCTTTTTAGGGACTTTCTCCAACATTATTGAATATTAAATAACCTATACTTTCCCACAGTAGGCAAAGTGAAGCCACCCCACTACTTTTTTATGACATTTAATAAATATGTAAATTTTGCAGTATCCCATCATCTAACTCAATAAAAGAAGAGTGCACAGCGGTGACCAGGTGGTCCAGTGTCCCGTTTAAAGATGCTCTCTGCTCCGTCTTCCCCCGAAGCTGTCCTGTGCTCTGTTATTTCCTGGAAAGAACACTCAGTCTTGTAAACTTGAGAAACATTGCCATGTTTCATTTCACCAAGATAGTGAGTCTTCAGGTAGTCACATGAAATTTAATCTGGAGGAGAATAAAAATCTCTCCAATGCATTTTGTGTCTGGTGTGTAAGGAAGTCAGAACGTGCACATTTTTTCCTGAGCCTTCACCATCTGTGTGTTGTGAACATAATCTAAGAAGAGAAATCAGGGCAAAGTTACAAGGCTTTTCCTCAAAGTAAATTTTTCTGTTGCAGGTGGTCTGACGACTCTATTTCCAGCACTGTGAAATCATCTAGTTTTTTCCTGAAGCCACCCAACCAACCTTTTATCCTGTTAATGTGTACTTTCAACTTTATTAACAAGAATGACTTATACCAAATAAAGCTTTTCGAAAGCAGCAAAATCAATGACTTTCCTTCACTCTGAATCTTGGAGGTTGAAAAAAAATGGAGCCTGATTAATCATGTTCCTACCACGTGTATTTCTTGGAAAGCTAGGCAGGGGTGTGTGAACTTTAAAAATGGTTATTAAGAAGAGCTAGTGCACATTTTCATCTGCATACATAATTTGTGCTAATGGAATATATTTTCCATGGGTATGAACAAAAATCTAGCATGTTGGATTGTGTTAGTGGATAGATAAAATCAAGACATTGTGTCTAGGGCATTTTCCTCTCCTGCAATTTCAAATTTGTAATAGAAAATCCAGAATGACTGAACAATGACTATAAATGCGTACTACACGGCAGAGATAACTGCTTTTGCATTTTGTCTGTTATTTGCTAGCATAATCTTCTCTCGATGTGAATTTCTTCCCAAATGACTTCCAAATGAGTATTTAAAGTCACCATTTACAACTCACCATAAGCTCCCACTCCACTGCAGTCAGGCGATATTAGAACACTTTATGCACCGGCATTTCTCAAATTCTGTGTGGAGAGAAAGAAGTCTTTTTCCACCCAATGCATCACTGACCAATCATCTTGGAAAAGATAACAAAAGTGAATTGTTATAGAGGTGAAATTTAAAAGATACAAAATAGGGACTTCCCTGGTTGGTCCAATGGTTGAGACTTCATTTTCCGATGCTGGAGATGTGGGTTCGATTCATGGTCGGGGAGGGAGCTGTGGTCTCACATGCCTCATGGCCAAAACACCATAAACCATAAAAAGCAGAAGCAATATTATAGCAAAATTCAATAAAGACTTTAAAAATGGTCCACATAAAAAAGTCTTCTAAAAAAAAGGTACAAAATATAGTCCTCAGAGATTTGTTTTGATGTTTAAACAGACATAAAATTACTCTGTCCGATTACTGCAAAAGTTCTAACAATTACTTCCAATTCCTATATTTATCTCACTGCAGGTCAGTGACAAATATTTCAGGAGGGGCTCAAAGCCCTATTTTGAGAAGCACTGCCCTAGATAATGACTGATAAAAGAACACGTGTGACTTTCAATGTCTACTCTGTTGGGCGATGCTTAGAAAGTTAGTAAAAATGTCCCCATCTTTATCTAAACCATGAAAGCTTACAGGAGCTGTTAATTTGCCCTTGACTCTATTTCTGATGAGCTAGCTGAGATCAGAAAGCCACTAGGTTCAGGATTTTTTTTCCCAAGCCATGTTTGGATAACCATATGAGGATGTGAATGCATTTCTTTGAGATCTTGTTAAAGAAGCAGAATTTAGGGGGGAAAAAAAGCTTCCTGAGACTGGGTGTTCAAGTATAAGTCGTTGTTGTTTACTCGCTAAGTTGTGTTCAACTTTTTGTGACTCCCAATGGGCTGCAGCCTGCCAAGCTTCTCTATCCATGGGATGTCCCAGGCAAGAATACTGGAGTGGGTTGCCATTTTCATCTTTCTGAAGCTCCTCTGGAGAAGGAAATGGCAACCCACTCCAGTATTCTTGTCTGGGACATCCCATAGACAGAGGAGCCTGGTGGTCACAGAAGGCTCAGATACAACTTAGTGACTAAACAATAACACACAGGATGTGATAGGAGCAGGGAGGTGAGCACAGTTTCTATTCTTCTGGGGGGACTGGCAAGCATTAGTGAGATGATACATGTCATCTGCCCTTGAAGAGGGAGCCTGCTTCTCTAGCAAATGTGCTAAAGCACAGCATGGCCCTGACCTGGCCCTCTGATCCCAGCGCCCCTGGCGTCTTTTTCCTTCCTAAATGTATGCCTCAGTTAGGTGAGGGAGTAAAGATTACATTTCACTCTTGGCTACAAAAATCATAGAAACAGCCTTTTAAAAGGCTTCTGAGGAATTCAACACTACAATGGACTGCATCTGATGCTGGGGTGAGAATCTAAACTTGGTGCAAAAGGTTGAAAGAAAAAGTGTGCAGCCAAATCCACCCTGGGGGGAAAAAATTGTCTCCTTCAAATTATTAGAAATCAGGCCCTTGAAGTTCAAAAGACATGATTTACTTTTTCCTTTATTGTTCTGTACATTTAAAGTGATGCCTTTCTTCTCCTTCTGGCATTTGGGGAAAAGTCCTTGGGAAGGCAAATGAGCAGATAAAAGGATTCTCTCAGCCTCTTTCTCTCCAGTCTCAGAAATGAATTTGCCTGAACTGGATACTCAAGTGATGTGATTTCACTCACTTCACTTGCAAAATATAAAGCAAGTAATTGAAAACATTTAAAGAATTTAAAGCAAAAAAGAAGACAAAAATATATATTAATACCATGAACCAAGATACAAACCAAAGGGAACCATGAAACACATAAATCATATGAAGTCATATAAAAGGAAATACAAGGGATATCAGCATATGAACACATTTAAATACACAGTATATTTGCATATGCATAAACAGAAAATCCACTCTATGTAAATCCATGGCTGATTAATGTCAATGTATGGCAAAAACCACTACAATATTGTAAAGTAATTAGCCTCCAACTAATAAAAATAAATGGAAAAAAAAAGTGTTAACAGTGCCTTTATCTGTGAAATATAAACAGAAAGAAAAATAGAAGAGCATTCATTTTTAACTGTATCTAATATCATATTACCTGAGTTTAAAAGCATGGCTTACATCTTCAGGTTAAATAATTATTCAAAGTATGAACACTTAGTGTAAGCTTTTAAATAGTTCTGCATTTGTTGTCAGAGCATCTTTGCTCTTTGTTTTTGTTTTAGAAATATTGCTTTATTAGAGGAACTTACTTCCAAATTACTTTTATGTGTTTTAAAAACTCTCATAGATAATCTAAGAAGGGTGTTCTGTCCCTCACATTCATATAAGTGGGTAGAGATTGAATTTGAAAAATTAACCATTTAACCAAAAGAAAAGGGAATATGCATGAAATTTTATTAAGTTCCTTACCTGCCTCCAGCAATTCAGTGAAAGTGGGGGAGCCAGAAAAACTAGATAAAAACTAAAATTAAATTTTTCACTGCAAATCTGATTATAATTGAGTAGAGACCTAATATACATATATATCTACCTAAACAAACTTTTCAAAAGATATCAGAAAAACAAATGTAAAATAGATGAAAACATTTATGTAAAAGACAACCTCATAGACTTGTGAAAAATGTAAACCTAACTTTATACTATTTAAAAAAGAATATTTAAAAACAAGGGAAACAAATGGATTTGTATTAGACAGATGAGTATTACATTTGAAAATAAAGGTGAAAAGTTTAATGATATAAATGAAGTAATTTATTGGAAAGAGATCAATTGAAATGAGAAACTATTTATTGTCATAAACTTTTATGCAATGAATAATATATCCTCAAAGTAAATAAAGCATTTTTTTAAATTTTATTTAAAAAAATTCACAGCAAAATTCAATGTCTTGATTTCATTTTTCTTCCTGAAAAAAAAAAAATTTCCAGAAGTATGTTTCTATCATGACACTTGCATGCTATTTGTATATTTATACCCTGGAATGTTTTGTTGTTTCCGCCTTTGGTCCTTAAATGTGTGTAGCCTTATATCCTCCCCTGTGTTTTCCTCAGAAATAGGTGAATGGATTCTTACTGATCACTTGAAAACAGCTGAGGCTCTCCCTATAGATAACCAGACCCTATTCCATCTGACCAGTCCCAGGACTTCCCTGGAGGTCCAGTGGTTAAGACTCTGCTCTTGCAATGCAAGGGGCACAGGTTCGATCCCTGGTCAGGGAATTAAAATCCCACATGCTGCAGAGTGAGGCCAGAAAAAATCAGATTCTGTTCACATTTGACTGGCCCCGAGGGAGGAGATGGACCTGGGGCCCATGGGAACCCCTGTAACAGCCCTTTTCTCGGGCAGTTTTCCCTCACTTTTGGCCTGTGCCTTGTGCTCTGCCTGATATGGCAGGGCCTCCTTCCTGGTGCAGGAATCGTCTCACACTATCTTGGACTTTTTACACAAGCTATCAAACTTTGCCACAGAAAAGGAGTCTCTTTGAGAGCCATTCCCTAGAGTCACCACTGTGGCTTTAGCTAGTTCTGTGATCATCTGCAGCCAGAGTCCTCAGACCCAACTCACAATAACAATGAAAATGAATCAAAGTACAAGGCAAAACTTCACAGAAGTTGAAAATCATACAGAATTTAGAGGGGACATTTTTAAGC
Source organism: Odocoileus virginianus (assembly GCF_023699985.2). NCBI lineage: Eukaryota > Metazoa > Chordata > Mammalia > Artiodactyla > Cervidae > Odocoileus > Odocoileus virginianus. The sequence continues at coordinate 58,571,002 of NC_069689.1, forward strand.
CTTTTACTGGAGGACATGAAAGATCTAGGGAAAAAAAAGAAAATATTTTATATATGGAAAGACACACCATATTCCTACATGCAGAAAGTCAACATCCTTAATCAATTATTGTTCTTCTAAAAAATAATCTATTCTTTAATGCAACTCCTGTCACACTTCCAGCTATTTTTGGGGGGATGGGGATGGGAATGGGGGTGGAGGCGAAATGTAGGAAGGTTGGATACAAAACTTTTTTTAAAGCAAAAAAAATATGGCATTTTCTCGAAGCAACAAAAAGACAGTATTGTAGAGCAATTATCCTTTGATTAAAAATAAATGAATTTTTAAAAAGGAAAAAATAGAAAATTTAAAGGAATTTAGAAAGTTCTCATAAACAAATATAAATTTAAAATGTAAAATAAAATTAAGGGTAAGGCCAGCAATATAATACTAATAAAAAAAAAGATTTCAAGAGAAAAGGCACTGAATGGAACAAGGTGATATTAATTTTCTAAGATAAACTTGGAAATGAAGATGTAATATTTATGACTCTTTGAATTAAATAAAATCATTTTCATGTTTTACCCTCCTGAAGATTACTCTCCATCTTGACTAGAGTTGTGGGTGTCTCTCAAATTCCCATTATGGGAACACAGGTAAGACTTGATACCTCAGATGACTAATTATAACCCGTGTGCATGTGTGGCTCTTACCAATTTATATCCAAGTGTTGAAGAGGACTTTTATTTCCCCCTCCAGATAATGACAACAGGTGTCAAAGTATATACTTTTTTTCTGAAATGTGATTGCCCTGTCATTGTTGTTTAGTTGCTAAGTCGTGTCCAACTTCTTTGAGATCCCATAGACTTTAGCCCTCTCCTCTGTCCATAGGATTCCTCAGCAAGAATACTAGATTGGGTTGTCATTTCCTTCTCCAGGGGATCTTCTGGACCCAGGCATTGAACCTGCATCTCCTGCATTGGCAGGTGGATTCTTTACCACTGAGCCACCTGGGAAACCTCAAGGTTGCCCTAGATGGAATCAATCAATCAATTTTTGAATAGTGTAAGCCAGGCTTCACATCCTCTGTGTTATTTTTCTGAATAGGAAGAAAGACGGTAATAAGGAAGAATTGTTGGTCTGCGGTTCACTTCCAATGAGGTGACACTGTTAGATAGTTATATCAGAATACCACTGAGATGAGTCAGAAGAAATCAAAGAAAGAAACAAAGAATCATGTTAGATTCATGTTGGGGTGGACGGGGAATGGAGGCAGCTGGATTGTCTTGCAGAAGACATACATTGCTTTCAGGAATTGCCACAAACATAATCCTCTTTTACATCATTGAAACATGTTCAGACCTTAGTTATTGCAGATGTATTTTGCAACAGTAGCAGAAACTGCTACAGGAAATAAAAACCTTGAAAAGAGAATTTAAAAAGCCATATCTAGGTTAGGTGAGCATTTCGTTTTCAGCAGAAAAAAATCCAGAACAGTGAAAGAAGCCTGCTGGCTTTTTCATCTTTTTTTCCTACCGCATTGATTCAAGCATCTCTGAGAGTTATTTCAAGAACTATTTTCACACATTCACTGATTTTTGTTTCTTTTTTTAAGCTTTCTGGAAGCAAAATCCAAGCTGTCAGTTGCAGCCATGGAGATAAACAGAGATCTGAAAGCTATCATTTTGAAGTCTTCTTCTCTTTTAACTATTTGTAACAGGATGAAGCTACCCTGGCTGCCTAAGAGGTCACCTGGAGAGTTTTTCAAAAACCCCAGATGCTCAGAAAACATTCAAGGCCAATTAAATCTGAACCTTTGAGGTGTGCATGAGGCATGGTAGGAGTAGACACCTCCTGGTAGCAACATTCACTGGGGACCCAGATTCGGGGATATTTTCTAGGTCATCTTAATAAGTCCTTCTGTTGGAATAGTTTTCACTTCTCTCACAAATATTATCTCATTTAATCCTCACCACAAGCTGTGCAGTAGGTCATACGCCCCAGTTTTACAAATGAGGAGATTAAGGTTCAAATGAACTTGTAAGCATCAGACTCAAGCGTGTAACCCAGTGACCTAAATCTAAGGGAAAACTAAATCTTCCTGACCTTTCCCTGGTGACTTTATTCTCACGATCCTGGCCTCCCACGTGGCTCAGTGTTAAAGAATCCTCCTGCATGCTAGAGGCTCAAGTTTGATCCTGAGGTCAGGAAGATCCCCTGGAGAAGGCAATGGCAACCCACTCTCATATTGTTGCCTAGAAAATCTGATGGACAGAGAAACCTGGAGGGTCACAGTCCATGGAGTCGCAAGAGTCAGATATGACTTAGCAACTAAACCACCACCACACACACTGCTGGTGGGAATGGAACACAGCGCAGTTGCTTTAAAAACCAAGTGAGGCAGTTCTTCAAATGGTCAAATACAGAGTTCTAGGGACATTCCTGGTGGTCCGTGGTTAAGACTTCGCCTTCCAGTGAAGGGGGTGTGGGTTCAATCCCTGGTCAGGGAGCTGAGATCCCACAGGTCTCAGTGCTAAAAATCCAGAACAGAAACAACAGACACAATATTGTAACGAGTTCAATGAGGACTTTGAAATGGTCCACACCAAAAAATAAAAATCTTTAAAAATAAATAAATAAATATAGAGTTCCATATGATCCAGCATTTCCACACCTTAGCTCCTACCTAAGAGAAATGTAAATATATATGCATGCAGAAACTTTCATGCAAATGCTTATAGCAGCATTATTCCTAATATCCTCCAAAGTGGAAATGACCCAAAAGTCCATCCCCTCATGAATGGATAAGTATAATGTGGTATGTCCTTACAACTCAATGTTACTCAGTCACAGAAAGAAATCAAGTTCTAATATCACTATAAAATGAGTTACCTTAAAAATGGTATATGAAGTGAAAGAAGCCAGATACCAAAGTCACATACTGTATGATTCCTTTTATATCCAGGAATATCCAGAAGAGGCAAATCCACAAGGACAGAAGGTGGATTAGTAATTGCCAGAAGCTGGGGGAAATGAGAAACAGGGAGCGACTGCTAATGGGTATGGCTTCCCAGGTGGTTCAGTGGTAAAGAACCCACCTGCCAATGCAGCAGGCACAGGAGACTTGGGTTCGATCCCTGGGTGGGGAGGATCCCCTGGAGAAGGGAACGGCAACCCACTCCAGTATTCTTACCTGGAGAATCCCACGGACAGAGGAGGCTGGCAGCAGGCTGAAGTCCACGGAGTCATAAAGAGTCAGGCGTGACTGAGCACACACAGCACACTAACGCATGTAGGGTTTCTCTGGGGGAAATGTTCTGGAATTCGTGATGATGGCCTGAGCAACTTTGAAATGATACTAAAAACCACTGACTTGTACACTTTAAATAGATTAATTTTATGGCACCTGTATTATTTCTCAATTTTTAAAAAAAGGAAATAATTTGTGTTGAGCAGAAGTATACAGACAAAAAAATCCCATTTAAATAGAATTTAAAAGACAAAGCTAAACTATAGGGTCGAGGAATACATACATAGGTAATAAAACCATAACAAAACTATTTTAAGTGATTATCATAAAATTCAGACTAATGATTATTTTAGACTTTAGAGGTTTGGGGTCTGGAGGGAATATATGAAGAGAGTTAATGAGGTGCTGGTAGCATTTCATTTTTTGGTGTAGTTGGTGGTTATCGGGCTGTTCATTTTATGATAATTCAGTAAATTGCACACACATTTATGTAGTGTACACTTTTCTGTTATGTGCTATGTTTCACAATACATGTTCTTTTTGATTTGTTAGGGGGAAAAAAAAACCAGAATTAGATGCTCTACAATTTACTTAATCATTCCCATATTGTTGACATTTCAATTGCTTCCAATTTTTCATTATTCTTAACAACACTGCAATTAACATTTTTGGGCAAAAATCTCCTCCCATATTTTTTATTACTAACTGGGGATAGATTTACATATGTGGGCCTGCAGAGTCAAAGGATTCAAATATTTTGCAATGGATACTATGAGCCCTCAGATGTAGTTTTCCTTTTTTGTGTGACATGTGGTTTCTTTCAGCCCAGTGTTCCAGTTTTCCAGGCCTTTCTGAATTCTGATTCTGTCCTCAGATATTGAGTGATCCTCTCTCCCTACAAGGCGTTTCCATCTTCCTCTCAAGGAGGCTCTCAGTCTCTCATTGCAAGCCCAGGTTCTGCTGTGAGCTTGGTTCTGCCCCCTCCCAGTTACTTACATCAATATTCATGACCAATGGCAGAGCACTTCTGATAACAGAGTTGCTCTCCTGCATCTGAGATCTGTAGCCCGTGGTTTCCAGGCAAACTCTGCTCTGCAAAGGACTCTTCAAATCACGATGCAGTACCATCCACATGTCAAATTACAGCATTTGCGACTCTCGTACAAATATAGAAGGACCACGTGCCAAATATTTTTTTAACTTAATTCATGAGAGACCAGTAAGATGATGAAACTGGTTTATAGAACAATTCAAAGACTGAAGATTGATGGAGTCAGTCAGTCCAAGAAAGGTTGAAATGAATTTGTTAATAGATATAAAACTATGTAGGCTTCCCAGGTAGATCAGTGGTAAAAAAAATCCTCCTGCCAATGCAGGGGATGAGGGAGACGCAGGTCTGATTTCTGGGCCTCGAAGATCCCCTGGAGTAGTAAATGGCAACCTGCTCTAGTATTCTTGCCTGGACAACCCTATGAACAGAGGCGCCTGGCGGGCTACAGTCCACGGTAGCAAAGAATTGGACACAACTGAGCACACACACACAAAAACACACACACACACACACAAAACTATGTAGAACTGTACAGGCTAATTAAACAAAAGTAATCTTTAGAACTGTCTTTTTACCAAATGCAAAAATACACAAGTCAGCATGTAACTGCACAGTGTGTGGGTTCTATTTAATGGGTAACAAAGTCAGATTTAGGTGTATTTTGCTAGATGATAAATAACCTTTAGGGGAAAGATTGTGAAACAGTGTCCTAGGATGACATTTAAAGGACTCCTAACCATCCTCTGTCTTTATTTACAAGTGTTGGATATTTTTCTAACCACATTTTTTCAGTGGCCCTGAAAATAATTACTGGGTCTGTCTTTTGCTATTTCAAAAATGCTGAAAGACTTGGGTAGATTACACTGTAAAATCTAAGTCACTACATAGAAAAAATTTTTTTTTCTTTCTAAGGCCAGCTCAGTTCATTTTGCATTATCTGAAAGCTCACAAAAAACCAGTTCTGTTTTGTTGAAATCATCAGTGCTTTGCAAAATGTAAGAAACCTCACATCTTCAAGCATCCATGGAGGGGGCATATACCCATGAGTCTCCTGAAATTGTGTTCAGATTATTGGTACAGGCACACGTGTGCATTTTGCTTAAAAAGGAAACAAATTTCCATGATTTCAGAGCATTAAGAAACACTGCCAAGTACAGCTTCTGCAACTAGTATTTCCATGGAATTAGCCACCTTATTGCAGGGTGCATTTTCTTCATGCATGTCCTATTTCCTTCTTTAGAATCACTGGTTATAAACGCTGCTTTTAGTCACATCCCTCCCACCCACCAGCCTGTGAGCAGCTCCATCCTTCCTATGGGGGAAAAAAAGGCATCCATGATGCTCCGCTGCACCAACCCAGACATGCGTAGAGCAACATCACTAAAGACACACAAAGGTAACATATTCTTGGCTGTTACATTTTGTAAAACAAACTAGCTAATCAACCAATAGCTCAGCTGCTAATGAAGCATTGCTCATTTGTTACTGTAATTCCTTCTCTTTTAAATTTTATTTGAAGCCTTTGTTAAGAATTCAAACGTAGTCTATCATTTGCATTTATGTGAATATATATTTTACATAAAGCTATTCCGATATACCAAGAGTAATGGATGGTAAGGTTAGATTTCCTATGTAAGCTATGAAATAACAGTCCAAACTCCATCTCAAGGCAGGAACAATCCATCAGCCTGCTGCTTGTACAGGGTAGCCATGATGTCCTTTGGTCAATCCCAAATACCTCAGGAAAAGTCATTAAAGGCTTCTTTCAACTTACAAATTTTATTTTAATTAGAGACTAGAGTTGGTTACTGAATGAATTATGCTTACAGTAAGTTTTATATTTAAATACACTCTGAGATACTATTTTTACCATGTTTACTATTTTTTAAATTTGAAAAAGAGGGTTAGCATTACAGGGACCCAGAAGATAGGTGATAGGAAAGATAAAAGTGACAAAAAGCAAGATTTCAATTTCTCTCCAGTGATGGATAAATAACATTTCACAGTGTAGCAAAAATAATAGCAGGTACTGTTTACTGGAAACTTAATATATGGCAGTCATTGTGCTCTATGCCTGACATATATTTAGTAATTTATTTGTTTAATTATCTATTAAATACTTAATAAATATGTGTCTTAGCCTATAAAATACATTTTCTGCCTGATAGTATTTATATGCTATAGAGAGGAGAGACCATAAACACAGAAAGAAATACAAATACACACACACACACTTTTTAAGACCACTTTATTAATCCTGAATATTCATTGAAAGAACTGAAGCTAAAGCTGAAGCTCCAATACTTTAACCACCTGATGCAAAGAACTAACGCATTGGGAAAGACTCTGATGCCGGTAAAGATTGAAAGCAGGAGAAGAAGGGAACGACAGAGGATGAGATGTTTGGATGGCATCACCGACTCCATGGACATGAGTTTAAGCAAGCTCTAAGAGTTGGTGATAGACAAGGAAGCCTGGTGTGCTGCAGTCCATGGGGTCACAAAGAGTTGGACATGACGGAGCAACTCAACTGAACTGATTGAGTGCATAATTGACATACAAAATACTGTACCTACTTAGTGTATACAATTGGGTGAATCTGAAGATAGGCATATACCCACAAAACTATCACCACAATCCATGCCATAAATATATCCATCACCTTCAAAAATTTCCTCCTCTCATTATTATTATTATTACTATTATTATTTAAGATAAAACAGTTAACATAAGATCTACCTTCTTAACAAAATTTTAAGTAGATACCACTAACAATAGTAGTATTGTTAACTATAGGCACAATGCTGAGCAGGAAATCTCTAGGAATTTTTCATCTTACATCAATGAAAGCTTGTACCTTTTGACTATGCATTTATGCTCAATCGCTTCAGCTGTGTCCGAGTCTTTGAGACTATAGCTATGGACTATAGCCTGCCAGGCTCCTCCATCCATGGGGATTGTCCAAGCAAGAACACTGGAGTGGGCTGCCATGCCCTCCTCCAGGGGATCTTCCTGACCCAAGGATAGAACCCACGTCTCAGCTCTCCTGCATTGGCAGGTGGGTTCTTTACCACTAATGCCACCTCCCAATTACCCATGTCCCCACTACAGCACTCTACTCTCTGCTTTTGTGGGTTTCACTATTTTAGATTACGCATGTAAGTGAGATCTGGGCTTCCCAGGTGGCGCTAGTGGTAAAGAACCTGCCTGAAAATGCAGGAGACATCAGAAACATGGGTTGGATCTCTGGGTCAGGAAGATTTGTAATGATATATATCAGAATTAGCTAACACTTAAGGAATCACCTTCACATCCCAATAGCAAAATGTAAAAGAAACCAAATATTCTAAAGGGAGATTTGAAATTTTATTTTCAATCACCTTCACAATATACAGTTTGGATTGGAACAAAAGCTGACTTTTTCCAGTTCTGTGGCCGCTGCTGAGTTTTCCAAATTTGTTGACATGTCGAGTGCAGCACTTTCACAGCATCATCGTTTAAGATTTGAAATATTTCAACTGGAATTCCGTCACCTTCACTAGCTTTGTTCGTAGTGATGCTTCCTAAGACCCCCTTGACTTCTCATTCCAGGATGTCTGGCTCTAGGTGAGTGATCACACCATTGTGATTATTTGGGTCATGAAGATCTTTTTTGTATAGTTCTTCTGTGTATTCTTGCCACCTCTTCTTAATATCTTCTGCTTCTGTTAGGTCCTTGAAATTTCTTTCCTTTATTGAGCCCATCTTTGCATGAAATGTTCCCTTGGTATCTCTAATTTTCTTGAAGAGATCTCTAGTCTTTCCCATTCTGTTGTTTTCTTCTATTTCTTTGCACTGATCACTGAGGAAGGCTTTCTTATCTCTCCTTGCTATTCTTTGGAACTCTGCATTCAAATGGGTACATCTTTCCTTTTCTCCTTTGCTTTTTGCTTCTCTTCTTTTCACAGATATTTGTAAGGCCTCCTCAGACAACGATTTTGCCTTTTTGCATTACTTTTTCTTGGGGATGGTCTTGACCCCTGTCTCCTGTAAAATATCATGAACCTCCATCCATAGTTCTTCAGGCACTCTGTCTATCAGATCTAAACACTTGAATCTATTTCTCACTTCCACTGTATAATCATAACGGATTTGATTTTTGTCATATCTGAATGGTCTAGTGGTTTTCCCGACTTTCTTCAATTTAAGTCTGAATTTTGCATAAGGAGTTCATGATCCAAGACACAGTCAGCTCCAGGTCTTGTTTTTGTTGACTGTATAGAGCTTCTCCATCTTTGGCTGCAAAGAATATAATCAGTCTGATTTTGGTGTTGACCATATGGTGATGTCCATGTGTAGGGTCTTCTCTTGCATTGTTGGAAGAGGGTGTTGCTATGACCAGTGTGTTCTCTTAGCAAAACTCTATCAGGCTTTGCCCTGCTTCATTCTGTGCTCCAAAGCCAAATTTGCCTGTTATTCCAGGTGTTTCTTGACTTCCTACTTTTGCATTCCAGTCACCTATAATGAAAATGACATCTTTTTTGGGGTGTTCATTCTAGGAGGTCTTGTATGTCTTCATAGAAGCATTCAACTTCAGCTTCTTCAGCATAACTGATTGGGGCATAGACTTGGATTACTGTGATACTGAATGGTTTGCCAAAGAAAGGCAATGCCAAAGAATGCTCAAACTACCGTACAATTACACTCATCTCACAAACTAGTAAAGTAATGCTCAAAATTCTCCAAGCCAGACTTCAATAGTACATGAACCATGAACTTCCAGATGTTCAATCTGGGTTTAGAAAAGGCAGAGGAAGCAGAGATCAAATTGCCAACATCCATTGGGTCATTGAAAAAGCAAGAGAGTTCCAGAAAAACATATATTTCTGCTTTATTGACTATGCCAAAGCCTTTGACTGTGTGGATCACAACAAACTGTGGAAAATTCTGAAAGAGATGGAAATACCAGACCACCTGACCTGCTTCCTGAGAAATCTGTATGCAGGTCAGGAAGCAACAGTTAGAACTAGCCATGGAACAACAGACTGGTTCCAAATAGGAAAAGGAGAATGTCAAGGCTGTGTATTGTCACCCTGCTTATTTAACTTATATGCCGAGTACATCATGAGAAACACTGGGCTGGAAGAAGCACAAGCTGGAATCAAGATTGCCGGGAGAAATATCAATAACCTCAGATGACACCACGCTTATGGCAGAAAGTGAAGAAGAACTAAAGAGCCTCTTGATGAAAGTGAAAGAAGAGAGTGAAAAAGTTGGCTTAAAACTCAACATTCAGAAAAGTAAGATCATGGCATTTGGTCCCATCACTTCATGGCAAATAGATGGGAAACAATGGAAACAGTGAGAGACTTAATTTCTTGGGTCTCCAAAATCACTGCAGATGGTAACCGCAACCATGAAATTAAAAGATGCTTGCTCCTTGGAAGAAAAGCTATGACCAACCTGGACAGCATATTAAAAAGTAGAGACATTACTTTGACAACAAAGCCCATCTAGTCAAAGTTATGGTTTTTCCGGTAGTGATGTATGGATGGCAAGGGTGGGATGTTCTGAGAGAATAGCATTGAAACAAGTATACTATCAAGGGTGAAACAGATCACCAGCCCAGGTTAGATGCATGAGACAAGTGCTCAGGGCTGGTGCACTGGGAAGACCCAGAGGGATGGGATGGGGAGGGAGGTGGGAGGGGGGATCGGGATGGGGAACACATGTGGATCCATAGCTGATTCATGTCAATGTATGGCAAAAATCACTACAATATTGTAAAGTAATTATCCTCCAACTAATAAAAATAAATGAAAAAAATAAATAAAGTGAAGCTATTGTGAGTCAAGAAAAAAAAAGAAAAGAATGCTGACTGCCAAAGAATTTATGCTTTTGAACTGTGGTATTGGAGAAGACTCTTGAGAGTCCCTTGGACTGCAAGGAGACCCAACCAGTCCATCCTAAAGGAAATCAGTCCTGAATATTCATTGGAAGGACTGATGCTGAAGCTGAAACTCCAATATTTTGGCCACCTGATGAGAAGAGCTGACTCATTTGAAAGAGCCTGATGCTGGGAAAGATTGAAGGTGGGAGAAGGGGATGACAGAGGATGAGATGGTTGGATGGCATCACCAACTCAATAGACACGAGTCTGAGTAAACTCCAGGAGTTGGTGATGCACCAGGGAAGCCTGGCGTGCTGTGGTTCATGGGGTCGCAAAGAGTCAGACACAACTGAGCAACTGAACTGAACTGAACTGAATATACACTTTCTCCAGCAATTCTGTCTCTTGGAAAATATTCTTTAAAAATCATCAAATATGAGCTAGCTGTTCATTCAAAAATCATTCATTGCTATAATAATAAAGGAAACTTAGAAACAATTTAAATATCCAATGATAGCAAAAATCATTTAAAAATATTATGATACATTTATACAGTCATTGCAATCATATTTTGTAACAATTTTTGTGATTATAAAGGATCGTGATGTAAATAATAAGTTCAAAAAGCATGATAAAAAATTTTACATCACTGGGACTTCCCTGGTGGTCCAGTGGTTAAGATATCACCTTCCGATGCAATGGGTGCAGATTCAATTCCTGGTGGGGGAAATAAGATCCCACATACCTCGTGGCCAAAAAACCAAAACAGAAAACAGAAACAATACTATAACAAATAAAGACTTTTAAAATGGTTCCACACAACAGCAATGACAACAGAAATTTTACATATATGAACATGTCTATGCCTGCAAATAACAGGAAGTAGAAAGCTAACAGGTTACTAATGACTTTCTCCAAGAGGTCAGATTATAGCTGATCATTTTCAAAATATCCACAGTGAATATGTGTTACTGTTTTCTACAGTGAATATGAATTACTGTTTTCCCCAGCTTTACTGAGGTATGACTGACAAATAATAATTATATATATTTAAGGTGTACAATGTGATGTTTTGATATATGTGTACACTGTGACATGATGGAGCTTTTATCATCCCAAATTGTACAACCCTCAAGAAATCCAGGGAAATTTCTGGGCTGCAATATCATGACACTTGCTTTCAAACAAAGCCTGGCAATTTCCATGGACCCCTGAGGATAGTGCTTCTGCCTGAGTCTCTCTCTGTAATCTCAGGGAAGCTGGCAGGGATCTCCAGGGAGACCCTCACACCCACTCTTGTGTTGGATTCTCTTTCTCATGTGACTTAGGTGTATTGATTGACTTTTCCCTTCATCTGACCTTGGCTGAAAAAATTGTGCTAAAATGTCTTGGAGGCATGCTTCCCTGAGGCTCATGCTGGCGGAAAACTTTCCCTCTTATGTGCTTCTCCTGATTTAAGTGGAAACACATGAGAGGTGGAATCAATTCGCTGAGTCCATTTGCATATGGTACTCTAGTAGCCAGGCCTCTCCACATTTCCTATCCGCCAAGTTCCCTCATGTATCAGCAAGATAACAGGGGAAAAAGAGTGGAGAGTCATTTTATGAGGATCCAGGACACGTGTTTTTGCTACTGTCTCTACTGCTATCTCACCAAATCAGGGTTCCTTTATTTTCTAATACGTGTAAAGCTGAGAAACCAATGAAACCAAAGATATACTACAAACATCTTTTGTCACAACAGCCATATCTAGCCAGCTGCAGAAGTGTATATATAATTGATTCTTTGGTGTCCAAACAAACAACAGAAACCAAATTTTCAACCTATTTTGGATGCATGTGTTATTTAGTGGCTAAGTCTTATCCAGCTCTTTGAGACCCCATAGACTATAGCCTGCCAGGCTTCTCTGTCCATGGGATTTTGCAGGCAAGAATACTAGTGTGGGTTGCTATTTCTTCCTCCAGGGGATTTTCCTGACCCAGAGATAGAACATGAAGCTCCTGCATTGCAGGCAGATTCTTTACCAATGAGCCATCTGGGAATAGTCTGACTTAAAGGATCATGAGGGTAAATCAGTAAATTTTCCCAGGATGATCACGCCTAATGATTGCAATGTTCCTTGTATCAATTCTAAAATTTTACTTGATTTTATTTTATTAAAGCCTTTTGTGAAAAGCTTTCCTTGCATGATCATGACAGCTCGTGTGGGTTTTGGAGAAGTGATACCATGAAAAGGTGGTTGCTGAAGGGTAATTTAGTCAGCATTCTCATAAATCACACATGTTTTCTGTCTGATTTGCCAAGAAGGGAATGTATCAGGACACAAAGAGCATCCTCCATATTTTAGTTGGATTTTCAGGCCTAATTATGTTTGCTTAAACTCAACACACTTGTGATTCCACAAGGAGGATGTTGTTGTATGATGTTATTTCAGCTTTTTTAAATGTCTGAGGTTGATTTCCTTTCCTGGAAATTGAACTCCTACTGTCATCCAAAGATATAGGCATCTAAGGGAATTTACTTTGATCACATATGAAAGAAAAGATTTTGTCATACAGAGTGAAGTAGGTCAGAAAGAGAAAAATAAATATCGTATGTTAATGCATATGTGTGGAATCTAGGGAAATGGTACTAATGAACCTATTTACAAAGCAGAAATAGAGACAGGGACATAGAGAACAAACGTATGGACATCCAGGGAGGAAGAGGAGGCGAGATGAGTTGGGAGATTGGGATTGATGCATATACACTACTCTGGATAAGATAGGTAACTAATGAGAACCCGCTGAACAGCACAGGGAACTGTGGTGAGCTGGATGGGAAGGAAATCCAAAACAGGGGATTCACAAACTGAAGACTGGTTCGCTTGGTATACAGCAGAAACTAACAAAACATTGTAAATAAACTATATGCCAATAACAAGTGATTAAAAATAAAAAGTAAAATTAATACTCCTAGAATGAGACCAAAAAAAAGATTTAACATGAAGTTGATCAATTTAACAATAGCCTTTTGCAAAAAAATTATAATGGAATATATAACTAGAATTATCAAATAAGAGCAATAGATTAAAAAGGGCCAACTCTGTCAGTTCTTCCACATACACAAGCTTACATCCTCTCCCAAAAGGCACCAGTTATTATCACAAAAGGTTTTCAAATCCTGTCAATTTCTTTTTTTTTATTATTAGTTGGAGGCTAATTACTTTACATCATTGCAGTGGTTTTTGTCATACATTGACATGAATTAGCCATGGATTTCTTTTGAAATGCATTGCAGAATTTCTCAGACCTTTGCATTACCAAATTCTATATCAAACCTTCAGTATTTTTTGAAAGCTTTAACTATTACAGCATCTTTTATTTCCTTTATCTAGTCTCTCACATATTAATCTATCTGACTCCTAAATCCTCAGTTTTGTTAAAATAAGTTACCTAATTAAAATATCCATCATCATCTCCCCAGTCAAAATCTTCTCAACACTGGTTAATTCCAGTGTACCAGATCCACAGCTGAGGAAGTAATGTGACAGTGGGTGATGGAGTCTTTGCAGGAAAACAGACCAGGTCTCCATTTTCCGTGACGAGGGGGAGCTACCTGAACTCTGAGCTACAGGGCTTCAGGAACCAATGTTTCATTTCCTTGGTCTTGGTCATGTTCAGAAATATGAACTCAAACTCCAGGAACTGCCCCACTGAGATCATTCCAGCAGTCGAAGAGTAAGGAGATGTCACGGTAACCAGAGTCTCATGTTACAGTTTGAAGCCAAAAGTTAAGAAGAAAAGGCAGATTAGTGGAGTAAAACCTTTTTCTTGCATCTCCCATATGTGCCCATCCAGGAGGGAACGGGTAATGTTATTTTTGAAATCATTTCCAATGAAATAAGGGTTAAATAGGACCCACTACAGCACTTGCTGTTGCCCTTTCTTTCTTAGAAAGTGGACAAGAAAATATTTAATTTTTCAATGAGAACACATATGGAAACCACCTGGAAAACTGGGACATACGCTTACTTAGTGTGAGTCAGCTGGGGCTGTCACAGCAGAATTCCACACATGGGGTGGCTTAAAAATCAGAGACTTATTTTTCACAATTCTGGAGGCTGTGAATCAGATTGAGGTGCTGGGCAGGTTTCATTTCTTCCAAGCCCCCTCTCCTTGGTTTGCCAGTGCAGGAGATGCAGATGTGGTTTTGATCCCTGAGTCGGGAAGATCCCCTGTAGCAAGAAATGGCAGCCCACTCCAGGATTCTTGCCTGGGAAATCCCATGGGCAAAGGAGCCTGGCGGGCTACAGTCCATAGGGTTGCAAAGAGGTGGACGTGACCGAGCAACTGAGCTCTCAGCATGCATAGCTTCTCACTATATCCTCACATGGTTTGGGGGGGGGGGGGGGGGTGTCCTACTCTGTTTTTATTTTATTTATTAGACTTTTTATTTTGTATTGGTGTATAGCCAACTGACAGTGTTGTGATAGTTTCAAGTGAACAGTGAAGGGACTCAGTCATACATATGCATGCATCCATTCTTCCCCAAATTCCCCTCCCATCCAGGCTGCCACGTGACATTGAGCAGAGCTCCCTGTGCTATACAGGTCCTTGCTGGTTATTCTTTTTTATTTTTTTATTGAAGGATAATTGCTTTACAGAATTTTTTTGTTTTCTTTCAAACCTATAAGCCATAGGTATACATATACCCCCTCACTTCTGACCCTCCCTCCCATCTCCCTCCCCATCCCACCCCTCTAGGTTGATACAGAGCCCCTGTTTGAGTTTCCTGAGCCACACAGCAAATTCCTGTTGGCCATCTATTTTACATATGGTGATGTAAGTTTCCGTGTTATTCTTTCCATACATCTCACCCTCTCCTCCCCTTCCCCCATGTCCATAAGTCTATTTCTCTATGTCTGTTTCTCCATTGCTGCCCTGTAAGTAAATTCTTCAGTACCATTTTTCTAGATTCCATATATATTTGTTAGAACATGATATTTATCTTTCTCTTTATGACTTACTTCACTCTGTATAATAGGTTCTGGGTTCATCCACCTCATTAGAACTGACTCAAATGCATTCCTTTTTATGGCTGAGTAATATTCCATTGTGAATATGTACCACAACTTCTTTATCAATTCATCTGTTGATGAACATCTAGGTTGCTTGCACGTTCTAGGTATTGTAAATAGTGCTGAATGAACAATGGGATATATGTGCCTTTTTAAATTTTGGTTTCCTCAGGGTATATGCCTAGGAGTGGGATTGCTGGTTATTCATTTTAAATAGAGCAGTGTGCACATGTCCCTCCCAGACTCTCTAGCTATCCCTTCACCCATCCTTCTTCCCAACAAATTGTTTTCATGGATTTACAGTTTTATCAGGTAGATGACAAGTGACATTATCAGAGGAAAAAGATCTCAGATCTCTCATACTAGTATATCAGGAGTCAGATCTTAACACCTGTTAGGATGAACAGTAACTTCTCATTAGTTACCTCTTTTACACATAGTGTCACTGGTGTACATGTATCAATCCCAAATCCCAGTTCACCCCGCCCCCCTCACTCTTGGTGTCCATATGTTTGTTCTCTACATCTGTGTCTCTATTTCTGTTTTTATGAGGACATCAGTCAGGTTAGGTTAGGGTCCACACTAATGGCCTCTTCTCATTTTACTTTTATTGCCCCTTTAAATGTCTTATCTCCAAATACAGCCACATTGTAAGGTGTTGGGGGTTAAGACTTCAACATATGAACTTGGAGAGGATACAAATCAGCCCATATCATGAAGTTAGCAGTGGTGCTATCAGAGCTGGTATCCTGAAATAAAAATCATGCCAAGATGGGCATCAGTTCATGATAAAACAGACAGCTTGAAGCATTCGAGCCTTGAAGGATGTGTCCCTAAGATTTGCCTAAATTGTCCCAAATCTGTTTTTATTTTCATAATCTCAGAGGTTAAATCATCAAAATGTCATATGGTAATGTGATTGTAGTGCCTTTATTAGCCTTCAATGCTAATGTGTTTATAGAATTCCATGTGGGGGTATTTGATCCATGAGTTTTTAAATTCCTAAGCACATGGTGCATATTTCATTATCATTGTGCTATTACTCTCAAGTTTCATTGCACTATGATGACACAATGTGTCCTGTATGAAAATAATTATTTTAAAAGTGCTGAGGCTTGCTTTATGGCTTAGGACTTATCTGAATTTTGTAACTGTTCCATGTGTATGTGAGGAAAATTGTATTCTTTGTTAGATGAAAAATATGTCCATTGAAATCTACCTGATTAGCTGTGTTAGCAAAGTATCCAATTTGTGTGATGTGTCTATGTGTGTCTGTGTGTTTGGCTTACAATTACTACTGATATGGGCAGTGAAAATGTCCTAATATAATGATGAATTGGTCACAATTTCCTTATTATTAGTTTTAAATCAGGGAGAGATAATTCTAAGCATAATCAAAAAATATATATTTTGATGCAATTTTAGGTGATAGCATTTCAAATTATCTCTCTCTCATGAAATGACACTTTTTGTCATTCGTTAGTTAAATTCTACACTTACTGACATTTTGTCTTAAAACCCTTTTTGTTTGATATTCGTAGACATCAGCTTTCTTTTGGTTAACATTTGCCTGGGGTATCTCTTTTCACCCTTTACTTTTGTTATTTCTCTCATTTCAATGTCCTTACATGGTATTTTAACCTTTTATAGTCAGCAGATAGCTAAACTTGGTGTCTTTTTAATCTTACAGCCCAATTTGTGCCTTTTAACTATGGGTTTAGATCCCTCATCTTTTTTAAATTTTTGGTTATTTATTTTGGCTGTGCTGGGTCTTCATTGCTGCACAGGCTTTTCTGCAGTTGCAGTCAGCGGGGGCTGCTCTCTAGCTGAAGTGTGTGGGCTTCTCATTGCGGTGGCTTCTCTTGCTGCAGAGAGCGGGGTCTAGGGCACGTGGACTTCAGCAGTTGCAGCTCCAGACCTCTAGCGCACCTAGTTGTGATGCACGGGATTAGTTGCTCCATGGCATGTGGGATCTTTCCAGATTAGGGATGGAACCTGTGTCTCCTGCATCGGCAGGTAGATTCTTTACTGGGGAAGCCCAAGACCCTTCATCTTTTTATGTTACCAATTATTTACTTGTATTTATCTGAAAATATTTTGTTATGCTAATATTTTTGTATTCTTTTCTCTTTTTGCTTTCATTCCATTCATTGCCCACATGCACACCCTCATTCTACCGTCTTTTGTCTGTGTGCTGTGTTTAGTCTCTCAGTCGTGTCTGACTGTGTGAGACCCCATGGATTGTAGCCCACCAGGCTCCTCTGTCCATGGGGATTCTCCAGGCAAGAATACTAGAGTAAGTTGCCATGTTCTCCACACTGGAGTGGGTTACCATGTCCTCCTCAGGGGATCTTTCCAACCCAGGGATTGAACCTAGGTCTCCCGCATTGCAGGCAGATTCTTTATCATTTGAGCCACCAGGGAAGCCCAAGAATACTGGGGTGGGTAGCCTATCCCTTCTCCAGGGGAATCGAACCTGGAGTCTCCTGAATTGCAGGCAGATTCTTTACCAGCTGAGCTACCAGGGAAGCCCCATCTTTTGTCTACTCTTGGAAAATGTATACACTATTTTTATCCTTTTAAGAATTCTGCCAATCCTCAAATTCATAGCAGTTGGTTTGGCACATTTTTTTTGTTTCTGAGGTTGTTCTTGGCTAAATGTATCCTCCGGGAACCCTGAGGGCTCGAAGTGGAACATCCTTTTCTCCAGAGAGGACCTGCCTTTGCTTCTGTTTAGTGCCAAGGCCACTGCCAACCTGACACCACTGTAATTTCATTTTCTTAGCTTGGAATTGTCATGGCCCTGCCAGCAGCAACTATTCACACCCCAGGTTCCAATGAGGTCTCCCTTTGGGTTACAGTTTTTCTGAGTGGAAAAGGTTGTTTCGTTTTGAGTTTTGGTTTCTTGTCTGTTTGTTCTCTGTCTTCCAGAGCCTTGTGGAGATGAGCAGATTTCCTCACTGATGCTCTGCCACAGCAGGCGTAGAGGTTTTCACTCCCTTTTTGAAGGACTATCCCTTTGAAGGACCCTAATTTGCCAACAAAGGTCTGTCTGGTCAAGGCTATGGTTTTTCCAGGGGTCATGTATGGGTGTGAGATTTGGACTGTGAAGAAAGCTGAGCACTGAAAAATTGATGCTTTTGAACTGTGGTGTTGGAGAAGAGTCCCCTGGACTGCAAGGAGATCCAACCAGTCCATCCTAAAGGAGATCAGTCCTGGGTGTTCATTGGAAGGACTGATGCTGAAGCTGAAACTCCAATTCTTTGGCCTCCTCATGCGATGAGTTGACTCATTGGAAAAGACCCTGATGCTGGGAGGGATTGGGGGCAGGAGGAGAAGGGGACGACAGAGGATGAGATAGACGGCTGGATGGCATCACCGACTCGATGGGCATGAGTTTGAGTAAACTCCGGGAGTTGGTGATGGACAGGAAGGCCTGGCGTGCTGCGATTCATGGGGTCACAAAGAGTCGGACACGACCGAGCGACTGAAATGACCTGAACTGAACTGAATGTGTCAGGTTCATCTCCCTTCCTCTTGGTGCAATGTGTTAATCTCTTGTTCTCCCCTTTGCTGTCCTCAGGGATTCTCCCAGGTCTGTGCACTCTTATATCCTGGATTCAGTCTCCACTAGGTAAGTTTAACCCTTTAGTTTCTGGAAAGTTCAGCAATGCTGATACAATATGCTCATTCTCATTTATCCAGCAACTAGTTTATTTTGCCAGAGAAGGCAAGAGCACCCCACTCCAGTACTCTTGCCTGGAAAATCCCATGGATGGAGGAGCCTGGTAGGCTGCAGTCCATGGGGTTGCTAAGAGTCGGACACAACTGGGCGACTTCACTTTCACTTTTCACTTTCACGCATTGGAGAAGGAAATGGCAACCCACTCCAGTGTTCTTGCCTGGAGAATCCCAGGGACTGGGGAGCCTGGTGGGCTGCCGTCTATGGGGTCGCATAGTGTCAGAAACGACTGAAGCGACTTAGCAGCAGCAGCAGCAGTTTATTTTGCAATAGCGGAAGTTTTCTAGTTTCTAGACCACCAACTGACGGAGGTAGAAGTGTAAGAAGCAGACTTTTTTGATGATGGATTCATGTTGATGCATGGCAGAAACCAACACGAGATTGTAATTATCCTCCAATTAAAAACAACTACTTTTTAACTTTAAAAAAAAAGTGTAAGAAGCACTTTTCATCTGGTTGGATGTTAAATCTGGTCAAATGCCTTTTCATCCTCTATTGAGAGAAGTTTCCTCCCCTTCCATCGACTAATTAATTATTAATAACAAATTAATTATTAATTATTCATTAATAATATTTGTAGAGAATTTACAGTGTGCAAGGCACTGTGCATTGTGGCTTATGTGGTCTATCCTATCTAATCTTCAAATCCTCAAAACCTTGAAAGGAAGTCACAGATCATTACTCTCCAGAGATGGGACTGGCTTCCAGGCATTTCTTGCCCAAGACCTTTTATTTCCACAATAATCCACACAACTCAGTGAAGGAGAAATGCAGAATCAGATGGCCTAGGAACCAGCAAGAGTCTGAGAAAGCTTCCTTGAGATACTGACAGGTGATTGTTTCCAGCTCATCTGGGAGGCTGTTAGGATGCAATCTGCAATGTACAGGACTATAAATGCAGACAGAATCCACAGCATTTCCCACCCTTTCTGGATTGGTGAGTTAGTGGAGGTTCCATGTGGTTATGCAACTCTGGATAAAATAGCAAAATAAACCTGAGATTGTGACAACCTGACTCTGCTCTTATTGAGCCCATATACACTTATTTTGGGGCTTCCCCAGTGGTCCAGACAGTAAAGAATCCACCTGCAATGTGGGAGACCTGGGTTCAATCCCTGGGTTCAATCCCTGGGTTAGGAAGATCCCTTGGAAGAGGACATAGCAACCCACTCCAGCATTCTTGCCTGGAGAATCCCCATGGACAGAGGACCCTGGCGGGCTTGCAAAGTGTCATGGGATTGCAAAGTGTCAGACATGATTGAGTGACCGAGTACATACTTATTTTCATAGAAATGTACACCCTTTGTGCAACTGTTCATCAGCAGGAGTCTTATGCCTTTGGAATCTCTTTTTCATCACTATTCAAAAAATGTTCCATGGCTCCATTGCCAGAGAAAATATATTCTTTTAGGTTATTGACAGTCCCCTCTTGTTGCACGCTATCTTTTGCTAAGGCACAATTCAGTTATTTATGTGTATATTTATTCCCTAGCAATGGCTTTGATCCCAGACCATGTTTTAATCCAATTTCATAGCCAGAAGAAAATAGAGAAGTGAACCAGCCTATCATTCACTCCTTCATTCAATCCATCCTGAGTCCTCTTCAATGTGCCCAGGCTAGAAATACAGAAGGAGACAGACTGAAGTGTTCCTGCCTGCTGCAACCATAGACTCTAGGAATACAAGGCAGACACATAAAATGAGATTTTTTTTTTTTTTTTTTTTTTTTTTTTACTTTGCAAAGGGCTAGATGAAAACAAGAAGGGAATGAACCTAGAGAGTGTCATGTGCTAAGTTGATTCAGTTGTGTCCAATTCTCTGTGACACTATGGACTGTTGCCTGCCAGGCTCCTCTATCCACGGGATTTCCCAGGCAAAAATACTGGAGTGAGTTGTCATGCCCTCCTCTGGCGGATCTTCGTGACCCAGGGATCGAACCCACATCTCTTATGTCTCCTGCATTGGCAGGCGGGTTGCTTATCACTAGTGCCACCTGGGTCAAGTAAGTCAGAAAGAGAAAAACAAATATCATATGTTAATGTATATGCGTGGAATCTAGAAAAATAGTACAGATGAACTTACCTGCAAAACAGAAATAAAGACACAGATGTAGAGAACAAGTGTATGGATACTGGGGGAATTAGGCAGGATGAATTGGGAGCTGAGATTGACATATATACACTACTGATGTGTGTTCATACCTGCTTGATTGTTGCAGGCATGTCTAACTCTTTGCGAACCCATGGACTGTGCCTCTCCAGGCTCCTCTGTCCATGGGATTCTCCAGGCAGGAATATTGGAATGGGTTGCCATGCCCTTCTCCAACACTATTGATACTATGTATAAAACAGGTAACTAATGAGAACCTACTGTATAGCCCAGGAAACTCTACTCATTGCTTTGTGGTGACCTAAATGAGAGAGAAATCCAAAATAGAGGGGGTATATGTGTACCAAGAGCTGATTCATTTTGTTGTACCACATAAACTAACACAACATTGTGCAGAAACTATACTCCAATAAAAATTAATTTTAAACACACACATACACACAAAGAGAATAAGAAGGGAGACTGAGACAGTACCAGAAATCATTTTAGAGAGAACAGTCAGGAGCGATCTCTGCAGTGAGGTGACCTGTGGACTGAGAGATGAGATGGAGCCAGGACGCAAGCCAGAGATGGCACCGTCCAGGAAGATCTTCCCTTGCATGCCGGGGTCTGGCTGTGACAAGTGTCTTGGTGTTACAGAATTCAACCATGAATGCAGGATCAAAGGTGCTGACCCTGCTGAGCAGTGAAGGGGGACTTTGGGAAGGCTAGATGTGCAGTATAGCAGCGGCGGGTGCAGGAGGGGGTGCCTCTTTGGTTTCTTTGGGTAGAATCCACATCTGCAAGATCAGCTAATAACTGGGATTTCCCTGGTGGTCCAGTGGCTAGAACTCCAAGCTCCCATTGCGGGGGGCCCAGGTTCAATCCCTGTTCAGGGAACTAGATCCCACATGTTGCAACTAAGAGCTCATATGTCACAACTAAAGATCCCACATGCCACAACTGAAAAAAAAAAAAAAAAAAAAAACACAAAAATCCACATGTCACAGTGAAAATCAAAGACCCTGTGTGCAGCAACGAAGGCCCAGCATGCTCAGTGGATTCGGTTGTGTCTGACACTTTGTGACCCCTTGAAATGCAGCTCACCAGGCTCCTCTGTCCCTGGGATTCTCCAGGCAAGAATACTGGAGTGAGCTGCCATGTCCTCCTCCCGGGGATCTTCCTGACCCAGGGACTGAACCCAGGTCTCCCGCACTGCAGGCAGATTCTTTACCTTCTGAGCCACCAGGGAAGACCCAAGACCCATCACAGCCAAATAAATAAAATATTTAAAATATCAGCTAATAACAGATGGAGGAAGGGAAGGTTGGAAGCAACTATTGGTGAGAACTGCCAGTTCCCATCAGCTCGGCCAGGCCTTTTCCTTCGTGGGTTTAGGAGACAGAGTGCAGGTCTCTGAGGCAGAGTGTGTGCAGGTTGATGCAGTCAAATTCACCCTGTAGTTAGTGAATCATCCGCCAGACTTGTCACCACCTTCAATTTTCAATCTGGTCTTTTTCCGCCACATGATAAACACCATAGCAGGACTTGTTATCTCAAAAGAGAAGAATTCACGGGGAGTCTAAATTCATGTAGACCTTTTGTGTTCCTGCTTTTCTAGCAGCTGTTTTTGTACATCTGACTACCTTGCAATAAGAATGTCCATAAGTCAGCTCTGCCGTGAAAGATCTCTGAGCACTTCCCCAAGTGTGATTCAAAAAGTAGAGAGAATCCACCTCTAGAGGTTAGGGTTGGAGTTTTTTGTTTGTTGGTTTTTGTAATAACACATCAATCTTTATTGAAAACTGTAGTATTGATGGCTTCCATGGTAGCTCAGTGGTAACAAATCCACCTGCCAAGGCAGGAGACGTGTGCTCAGTCGCTGGGTCAGGAAGATCCCCTGGAGGAGGAAATGGCTACCCACTCTGGTATTCTTGCCTGGGAAATCCCATGGACAGGAGAGCCTAGAGGACATCAATCCATGTGGTTGTTGTCGGCAAAGAGTTGACATGACTGAGCGACCAGGCACACAATATTAATATATACATTTCTTGTTATGATAAACATGCTTTTAAGAATTTTAAGTCTGAGCTCATCTACTTGCATAAAATATTAAAATGGCATGAATTCACACATAATGGAATTGGCTCAGGATTGTCATTCCATTGCTTTGTATTGACTGACACCTTAAGTTCAATGCAGAGGTGAGGCATGCCTTTAACACTGAAGACAGTGCTGATTTAAATGCTAAGATAAGATTCTTTCAGTTTCCTGCTGTGGTTGAAGTGTGGAGCACAGTGCTGATTTCTTCTTCAAGAAATGTACATCTTAGTTCCTGCACAACGGTGAGCCCCCTGTCCAACAATGAGAAACCCTGCGTGTGTGTGACCTGTGCCTCCTAGGACACCAGTCCTAAACTCATCTGAACCCGACCAAGTTCTGGCTAATGGTAGATTTAGACCTCTCTAAGTCCTGTCTCATCTATTTCTGCTTTATTGACTACGCCAAAGCCTTCGGCCATGTGGATCACAATAAACTGTGGAAAACTCTGTAGGAGATGGGAATACCAGACCACCTGACCTGCCTCTTGAGAAACCTGTATGCAGGTCAGGAAGCAACAGTTAGAACTGGACATGGAACAACAGACTGGTTCCAAATAGGAAAAGGAGTACGTCAAGGCTGTATATTGTCACCCTGCTTATATAACGTATATGCAGAGTATATCATGAGAAACGCTGGGCTGAAGAAGCACAGGCTAGAATTAAGATTGCCGGGAGAAATATCAATAACCTCAGATATGCAGATGACACCACCCTTATGGCAGAAAGTGAAGAGGAACTAAAAAGCCTCTTGATGAAAGTGAAAGAGAAGAGTGAAAAAGTTGGCTTAAAGCTCAACATTCAGAAAAGTAAGATCATGGCATCTGGTCCCATCACCTCATGGGAAATAGATGGGGAAACAGTGGAAACAGTGTCAGACTTTATTTTGGGGGCTCCAAAATCACTGCAGATAGTGACTGCAGCCATGAAATTAAAAGATGCTTACTCCTTGGAAGGAAAGTTATGACCAACCTAGATAGCATATTAAAAAGCAGAGACATTACTTTGTCAACAAAGGTCCATCTGGTCAAGGCTATGGTTTTTCCAGTGGTCATGTATGGATGTGAGAGTTGGACTGTGAAGAAAGCTGAGCTCCGAAAAATGGATGCTTTTGAACTGTGGTGTTGGAGAAGACTCTTGAGAGTCCCTTGGACTGCAAGGAGATCCAACCAGTCTATCCTGAAGGAGATAAGTCCTGGGTGTTCATTGGAAGGACTGATGCTGAAGCTGAAACTCCAGTACTTTGGCCACCTCATGCGAAGAGTTGACTCATTGGAAAAGACCCTGATGTTTGGAGGGATTGGGGGCAGGAGGAGAAGGGGATGACAGAGGATGAGATGGCTGGATGGCATCTCCGACTCAATGGGCATGAGTTTGAGTAAACTCCGGGAGTTTGTGATGGACAGGGAGGCCTGTCATGCTGCGATTCATGGGGTTGCAAAGAGTCGGACACGACTGAGCAACTGAACTGAACTGAAGGCCTGTCTACACTGATGATGTTTAGATGAGACCATGTGCTTTCTGCGATGAAAACACTTAGACCTGACCTTGTTCTGTGTGCACTAGGACATGGAGACCTGGATAGAGACCTGGTCTGGCCTCTGTCTTAGAAAACTCCACATCTGCATCTGAATGTTGGTGCTCAGATGTCTGGGGTCTGGGGCTGAGGTGGGCTTCTCTGGGTAACCGTGCTCTTCTCTGAGTGGGGTTCCATGACCCTCCCGGGGGTCAGCGCTGCGGTAGGGCTCCTAGTCTGTCCCCTGCCAGGTTCACCTCCCTGGGGCGGCTGGAGACACCTCAGGTGGGCTAACTGGTAATTGTTCCAATTTTCCAGCACATTCAGGCTGAGTAGGGAAGCAGGTTCACCTGGTGAATTGGTTCCAGGGCACAGGGATCGGGCAAAAAGTCAATGGGCAGCAGGTGAGGTTGCTGCTGTGGTCTCCTTCCCGTCGACTCTCTCCCCCGAAGAGAACAGAGCTGCCCCGCGTCTCTCAGCCCAGCTCTCCTGTTTACTCAGCACCTCAGCGGGACAAGAAAGACAGAGCCTGCCAGAACCAAGGTACTGTGTTCACCTCTAGCATGAGCTTTCAAACCAGAAAAAATCACACAGAACCAAAGTGAAAAGAGGAGGGGCCTGACTTCTCAAGGACAACTGAGGGGAGAGGAGACCAACCCTAGACTTCTTTCTGGGGTCCCCAGAGGTCCCAGAGACCTGGCTTGTTTATACATCGGGGGCCGGCTGACCACAGCCATGGTGTCCTGACTGGGGGGACATGTGACCCCAGGTGGGGGCTCTGAGCATTGTGTGAGTCTCACCCCATCCGCGTGGGTCAGGATCATGTGTGCGGGGAGACCACAAACAAAGCTAAGAAAAAGGGACGAATACATGAGAGCGTCACTTGTGTTTAGGAATTAATGCTTTACGATATTCACTTTATACAGGTCCGTGCCTGTTTGCCTCTTTACCCTCTGTGAAGTTCACCCTCCCTGGGGCTCCTGGAGGTTCCTCAGGTGTCTACCTGGTAAGTATTCCGTTTTCCAGCATGAGCATGGCGGGAAGGGAGGCAGGTTCCCCTGGTGAATTGATTGCCGGGCACACGGATCAGGCAGAAAGCCAAAGGGCAGCAGGTGAGGCTGCTGCCGTGATCTCCTTCCAGTCGACCGTCTCTACTCAGCAGAGAGCAGACCTGCCCTTTGCCTTTCAGCCCTGCGTCTGGAGTGTTTTCTCCACACCTCGGTGGAACAAGAAAGTATCAAGCGTGCCAGGTCCAAGTTGGTGTTCAACATTTATCATGAGAGCTATAAAAACAGTTAATATCACACAGAACCAAAGGAGGAAAAGGAGGGCTTTCCTGTGACAAGAGTGGGGAGAGGAGACCGACCCTACCTCTTTCTACCATCCCAGGAGGAGCCCGCTCGTTTCCACCTCAGGGGCCCAACAATCAGAGACCTGGTGTCCTAACCAAGGGTCGTGGGACCCCAGGGGCAGGGTCTGGGGATTGTGTGGGTCTCACATGGGTCAGGATCCGGTACCTGGAGACCACATATCTGCTTTTTACCTGCAGTGTGTCTTGTCACCTCTGAGACTCCCAACATCTGAATTGCGGGTGTTGCCTGATTAACCTGTGGTCCTTTTTCTTCTGTTCACATTGTCGCATTCACGTGAAGTCAGGCACCTTTGGTTGGATTGTGGCTCTGTGTTCTGGAGAATGAAGACCTTTGGAGGCATCATATTAATATCATAGTCTATCACATGCTAATTCATAGGTCAACGCTGTCTGATTTCCCAAGACCAAGCTCAGGTAATTTAATTTGTAATTTAATCTTTATAGTGAAGTAGAGTTGATTTCCATTGTTTTGTTAGTTTTAGGTGTACAGAAATTTGATTTGATTTTTACATAGAAGTATATCTATTCTTTTTCTGTTTTTTTTTTCATATGGGTTACTACGGTTTTTTCAGTAGAGTTCCCTGTTCTATTATTCAGTAGGTTCTATTTGATTATCAATTTGATAAATATTAGTATTTATATATTAATCAAAATTCTTAATTTATCCCTCCCTTCTAATTTTCTTTGGATAATCAGAATTTGTTTTTCTCAATCTGTGAGTCCGTTTCTATTTTGTACATTAGTTCATTGGGTTGAATTTATAGATCTCGCCTGTATGTGATATCTTAGGATGTTTGTCTTTTTCTCTCTGACTTAACTCACTTGGTTTGAAAATTTCTCAGTCCATCTATGCGGCTGCCAATATCATTGTTTCGTTCTCTTTAATGGCTGAGTAGTATTCCAGTGTATAGATATACCATGCAGTCTTCATTCTTCTGTCAGTGGATAATTTTTTGTGGATTCTATGTCTTGGCTATTGTAAATAGTGCTAGCCTGAAAATTGGGGTGCACATGTCATTTTGAATGATGAACTTCTCAAGATCTGAACCTGGGACTGGGATTTCAGGATCATATGCTGTATGTTTAATGTTCACGGAAACTCCATGCTGTTTTCAATAGTGTCTTCACCAGTTAACAGTCCCACCAAGACTGTAAGATCCCCCTTTCCAAGATCCCTTTTCTGTACATCTTCTGCAGTATTTGTTCTTTGTAGATCTTCTCAATGATGGCCATTGTGACCAGTGTGGGGTGATACGTCACTGTAGTTTTGATTGGCATTGACTTAATAATTACTGATGTGGAGTATGTTTTCATGTGCTTTTGTTATTTTTTTGTTATGTGCTTTTGTATTTTGTTATTGTACACCTTGTGAGTACAATTTACTTCTTGAATCTGCTTTCCTGAAAGTTGGCCCTGTTTGAAATTCTTTTCTGATGATTTATTTACCCCAGGACATTTCTTGAGGGCGGGTGCCATTGACAGATGTTTCAGACTTGTGACTATTAAGACCTCTTCAGCACGTTTTTTATGGTCTATTTATTAATCTGAACCAGCTAATGGCTTTCTGCCCCCTGAAACTTTTTTCTTTGGTAACCATAAGTTTCTTTTTTAAGTCTCTGAAGCTGATTCTGTTTTGTAAAAAGTTCATTTGTATCCATTTTTAGGTTCCACCAGAAATGATATCCTATGACACCTGTCTTTCCCTGTCTCACTTAGTATGATCATCTCTAGTTTCTTCCCTGTAACTGGAAATGGCATTATCTCATCCCTCTTTATTTCTGAGTATTATTGCATTGTGTATATGTACCCATCTTCTGTATCCATTCATCTGTCCTTGTACACTGAAGTTGCTTCCCTGTCTCTGCTATTGCACCTAGTGCTGCTGTGATCGTTAGGGTGCAGGTGTCTCTTAAAATTTTGGTTTTCTCTTGATCTATGTCTAGGTATGGAGTTCCTGGGTCACTCAGTACTTCTCTGTTTAGTTTTTATGTTTAGTTGGAGAGCCTCCATATTGTTGTGTGGTGTTGTGTTGTGTTATATTTTGTTATGTTATGCTATGTTATGTTATGCTATTGTGGAGAACATCCATATTGTTTTGTTATGTTTTGTTGTGTTCTGTTGCATTGTGTTATGTTGTGTTATGTTACATTATGTTTTGTTTTGTTATGTTATATTGTGTTGTGTTGTGTTATATCATGTTATGTTATTGTGGAGAACCTCCATAATGTTCTCCCTTGTGGATGTACCCATTTATATTCCCACTAATAGTGGGAGGGTTTTCTTCTCTCCACACTTTCTGCAGAATTTATTGTAGATTTTTTGAGATGGTCATTCTGATCGGTGTGAAGTGATACCTCATTAGACAACTGACACCTTTCTCAAAGAACTAATGATGCTAGAATCTTTTCTTGTACTTTATGGCCATGTCCATGACTTCTGTGGAGAAATGTGCATTTAGATCTTTGGCCAATTTTTTATTGGATTGTTTGTTTTTTGATGTTGAGCTATACAAGTTGTTTGTATGTGTAGAGGGAAATTCCCTGTGGCTATCTTCATTTGAATGAATTTTTTCATTCTTGGTTGTCTTTTTTTCTTTCACTGATGGTTTTCCTTTGTTGTGCAAATCCTTTTAACATCTATTAGGTCCCATTTGTTTATTTTTGTGTTTTATGTCCTGATTCTTAGAGGTGGATCAAAAAAGATCTTCCTGCATTTTATGTCAGACTGTGTTCTGCTTTTTTCCTCAAGAGCGCCACCATATCTGTTCTTTTATTCGGATCTTTAATCTACTTGCAGTTTATTTTTGTGTATGGTGTTAGGGAGTA
The DNA here is from genome assembly GCF_023699985.2 of Odocoileus virginianus. Classification (NCBI taxonomy): domain Eukaryota; kingdom Metazoa; phylum Chordata; class Mammalia; order Artiodactyla; family Cervidae; genus Odocoileus; species Odocoileus virginianus. The sequence goes on from NC_069689.1 coordinate 58,599,852, forward strand.
GCCTAATTTCATTCTCATTATCATGATAAGGAAGCTGCCTGGTGTCCTCCACAGCGGCTGCTCCCAGTTTCCATTCCCAGCGTCAGTGTAGGAGGGTTCCCTTTGCTCTACACCCTCTCCAGGATTTACTGTTTGTAGAGTTTCTGCTTATGGCCATTGTGACTGGTATGAGGTGATACCTTGTTGAAGTTTTGATTTGCACTTCTCTCATGTTTAGTGATGCTAGCATCTTTGCATGGGATTTTTTAAAACAGTGTGAGTTAAACTTACTCAAACTGGCTTCTTGAATGATTTCCTTGCTTTAGTATTTTTCCGATGACCTCCCCTAGGACGTTTCTTGAGGGCAGGTAGTTTTTTTACTTCCAGCCCCTCGGGCCTTGTGAATGTTAAGTGCCCGTGAGCAACGGTTTCAAAGTTGTTGTTATGGGAAATGGCCACAAGCCGGCAGCATGTCCTTATGCCCAACTCGTTACCGGGGGAACCAGAGCCTTGGGAAAATCCTGTTCCTGAACTGTCCGTTAGAGTGGAATGTGCCAGAAAAAGCACTGAAAGCTTGTGGCCCATTCCTTCGTCCTTCCTTTCCCCTGTCACCTGGACAAATCCCAATTCCTGCAACACCACTCTGGGGAGGGTGCTTTCATCCATAGGTGGCGCAACCCTAAGGAAGGAGGCTGGAGGCAGAAACCCCGGCACCAGGAGACGTGAAGCCCACGGGTCTTTTCAGAGTTCTTCCAGCCCAGAGGGTGCACATCCTTTGGGTGCAGTAGGCGTAGTTTCACTGCAAGAGGACGTGCCTGCCTCTGGAGGTTGTGGGCTGATGCAGAGGGGAAGAGGCTCGCCAGGTCCATGGGGCAGGGCTCATTGGCTGGCACACTCGCCCCAGCTCCGTCAGCCCCATGACAGTCCATCCTCGGGAAACAAGCCTGCCCAGGCTTCAGGGATGTGCCAGCAGCCCAGGTCACCAAGGCCTGAGGGGAATAGAGCTGACATTCACTCTTTGTAATCTGTATTTTTTATTGGTGTCTAGGTGACTTACAGTGTTGTGGGGTGTTTTTGTTTTTTGTTTTAGGTGGACAGCAACGTAATTCACTTATGCATAGACGCGTACATGTCACTTTTGGGTTCTCTTCCCATATGTTTATTGTGCAGGGTTGTGTAGGGGTCCTCATTGCTTATTTATAAAGAGTAATGTGTGTATGTTCATCAGCACCTGTTCATTTCTCATCGCCACCATCTTTCCCTTTTGGCAACTATAAGGTGCTTTGCTATCTTGTGAGGCGTTTCTGTTTGGTAAAGAAGTTCATTTGTATCCGTTGTTAGAATTTACCATCACGTGATATCATATAATACTTGTCTTTGTCTCACCTCACTTACTATGATCGTCACTACTCCCTCCCTTGCTGCTGGACATGGCATGACGTCACCCTTAGTGTGGTGACTAACACAGCACTGTGTGTGCGCGTGTGCCCCGTCTTGTTTATCCAGTCATCGGTCCTTATCCGCTTAAGTTTCTTCCATGTCTTGGCTGTTGTACATAGTGCTGTCATGAACATCGCATGCACCTGTCTTTTAAAATAATTGTTTCCTCTGAATCTGTGCCCAGGAATGGGATTCCGGGTCCTGTGGTGCTTCTCTGTTTAGTTTTTAGTGAGCATTTGTTCTGTTCTCCTTCGTGGATTTCCTGCTTTTATTCCCACCAACAGGGAGGAGGGTTCTTTCCCTCTATATCCTCTACAGCATTTATTGTTGCAGATTTTTTTGTGCTGACCGTTCTGACCTGTGTGAGGTGATGCCACATTGTTCTTCTCATTCATAGTTCTCTAACACTTACAGGTGCTGAGCATCTTTTCATGAGCTTCCTGGCCACCTCTGTGTCTTCTTCAGACAAATGTCCATTTAAATCTTGTGCCCCTATTTGATTGGGTTGTTTCTTTGATATTGAGGCCCCATTACTTCATGGGAAATAGATGGGGAAACAGTGTCAGACTTTATTTTTGGGGGCTCCAAAATCACTGCAGATGGTGATTGCAGCCATGAAATTAAAAGACGCTTACTCCTTGAAAGGAAAATTATGACCAACCTGGATAGCATATTTAAAAGCAGAGACATTACTTGGCCAAAAAAGGTCCATCTAGTCAAGGCTGTGGTTTTTCCAGTAGTCATGTATAGATGTGAGAGTTGGACTGTGAAGAAAGCTGAGTGCCAAAAAATTGATGCTTTTGAACTGTGGTGTTGGAGAAGACTCTTGAGAGTCCCTTGGACTGCAAGGAGATCCAACCAGTCCATCCTAAAGGAGATGGGTTTTGGGTGTTCATTGGAAGGACTGATGCTGAAGCTGAAACTCCAATACTTTGGCCACCTCATGGAAAGAGTTGACTCATTGGAAAAGACCCTGATGCTCGGAAGGATTGGGGGCAGGAGGAGAAGGGGACCACAGAGGATGAGATGGTTGGATGGCATCACCAACTCGATGGACATGGGTTTGGGTAGACTCTGGGAGTTAGTGACGGACAGGGAGGCCTGGTGTGCTGTGGTTCATGGGGCCGCAAGGAGTCGGACACAACTGAGTGAACTGTGGTGCATAAGCTGTTTGTACATCTTGGAGATAAATTCCTTGTTGGTGTCTTTGTTTACCAACAGTAGTTTCATTATGAGGGCTGTCTTTTTGTTGTGTTTATGGTTTCCCCTGCTGTTACAACACTTTTAAGGGTAATTAGGTCCCATTTATTTTTGTTTTATTCTTCATGACTCTAAGAGATGGGTCAGAAAAGGACTTGCTGCATTTTATGTCAAAGCATGTTCTGCTCTTTTCCTCAAGACTTTGATTGTATCCATCTTTTTATTTAGGTCTTCACTCTATTTGGAGTTGATTTTTGTGTATGCATCAGGGAGTATTCCAATTTCATTCTGTTTATCATTTCTTTAAAACTCTGCACACCATTCTCCATATTGGCTGTTACTAATTTACCTTTTCATTAACAGTGTAAGAGGGTTCCCTTTTTTCCACTTTTTCTAGAATTTATTGTTTGTCAACTTTTGGAAACAGTTATTGTGAATCATGTGAGAAAATACCTCATTGGATTTTTTATTTGCATTTCTTTAATATTTAGCAATGGTGACATCTTTTAAAGTGATTTTTTTTAAAGGGTATGAGTTAAACTTACCACCTGAAATTGGCCACTGGGACACCTGCCTTGCTTTGAATTCTTTTTCAATGACCACTCCTAAGACATCCCTCAACTGTGCATGTATTTTTCTTACAGAGCTTGAATCCTTGTGAATATTACACGCCCAGCAGCACAACTCTTCATCATGTAATTACAGAAAATGGCCACAAGGTGGCAGCACTTCCTTATGTCACACGGTTTTTGGGGGTCTTTTTTTTTTTTTTTTTGGTTTTTTTACTGTAATTTCCTTGCTGTTTTATATTGGAATAGAGCTGATTTCTGATGTGGTATTCATTTCCAGTGTACAGGAATTCAATTTAGTTATATACAGATGTTTATCTATCCTCTTTCAGGTTCTTTTTTGTGCATAGGTGATTACAGTGTGTTCAATAAACTTCTCTCTGCTTTTCAGTAGTTCCTTTTGAGATCATCTCTTTGATATATATTAATGTGCATATGTTAATTCTAAACTCCTAACTTCTCAGGCCTGTACCTGGAGGCTCTGCAGAGGGCAAAGGCGCTCTAGGTTCTTTGTGGAGGCACACTGCCTGCCACATGCTCCCAGTTCACTCTGCCCCAGGCCGCTCCAGCCTTGGGACCCAAGCCAGGCAGGCTCCAGGGATGTGACCACAGCCTAGGTCACTATGGCCTGAGGGGAATAGAGTCCGCATTTCTTTTTATTTTTCTTTTGATGTTTTTAACCTATAATTTGAACCGGAGTAAATAGGTGAATTATAATCATGTGGGTCATTATATTTTTTTTCTTCCTTTTCAGTCTAGGATAACTTGATTCACTTCTACATAGATGTATATACATTATTGGGGGGGGGGTCGTGTAGGTAATCACACAGTGTTCTATATGTTTACCTGAGTTACACAGTAGGTCCTGATGACTTTATAAATAGTAGTGTGCATATATTAGTCTGAAGCAACTCATTTCTCCCTCATCCATAACCTGTGTTGGAGAGCAGTTGTTTCTTTTCTAAGTCTGTGAGGCTGTGTCTCTTTAAGAAAGGAGTTCATTTTCATCTGGTTTAGATTACACCTAGAAGGGATATCATATGATGCTTGTCTGCCCCTGTCTCCCTTACTTCACTTCGAATAATCATCTCAACTTTCTTTTCTGTGACTGGACTTGGCCTTATTTCTTACTTCTTTATGGTTGAGAAATATTGCATTGTGTATATGTACCCTATCATGTATCCATTCATCTGAAATTTCTGCAATTAGCTTGCTTCCCAGACTTGGCTGTTGCAACTTGTGGGCCAAGACTGCCGGGGTGTCTTTTTCAGTTTTTATTTTCTCTGGACTTATACCCAGGTGTGGGATTCCTGGGTCCTAAAGTCCTGTGTTATTTTTCAAATGACCCTCCATACCCGCCTCCCTACTGGATGGACCTATGTACATTACGATCAACAGTGCAGGAGGGCTTCCTTGTCTCTACACCCTCTCCAGCATTTGTTCTTGTCTAAATAGTTTAATTTATTCATTTGTCTTTGGTTGCCCTGGGCCTTGGTTGCAGAAATCCAGCTCTCTCGCTATCTGCAGTGAGCAGGGGCTACTCTCTGGTTTCACTGTCACAATGAGGCTTCTCACCGTGGTGGCTTCTGGTTGCAGAGCGCGGGCTCTAGAGCACCAGGCTTCAGGAGCTGCGGTGGGAGGCCTCGGGAGCTGCGGGTCAGGGGCTCCAGAGCCCGGGCTCAGCGCTTGTGGCACATACGGGCTTAGTGGCCCCACTGATGCGGAATCTCCTGAGGCCATGGGTCCAACCCGTGTCTCCTGCATTGGCAGGCACATTCTTCACACTGCACCACCAGGGAAGTCCTAGCATTTATTCTTTAAGAATGTTTTAAGATGACCATTCTGACCAATGTGAGTGCTTACCTCATTGGACTTTGATTTGTGTTTTTCTAATAATTTAGTGATGCTGAGAATAGTTTCGTGTGCCTAAGTGCAATCTGTAGGCTGTCCCAAGATAAATAACTATTTCAATCTTTGCCCCATTTATTCTTGGTTGTATGTATTGTTGATATTAAGTTGCACAAGCTGTCCGTATGTTTTGGAGATGAATCCCTTCTGGGTATCTTCCTTGGCAAATACTTTTTCCTATTTAAAATATTTATTCCTGATCTCAAAAATGGCAAAATAATCTGTTTGTTTCCAAGACGAATCATTCAAGATCACAGTAATCCAAGTCTATGCCCCAACCAGTAATGCTGAAGCAGCTGAAGTTAAACATTTCTATGAAGACCTACAAGACCATCTAGAACTAACACCCAAAAAAGATGTCCTTTTCATTATAGGGGACTGGAATGCAAAAGTTGGAAGTCCACAGATACTGGGAGTAATAGGCAAGTTTGGGCTTGGAGTACAAAATGAAACAGGTCAAAAGCTAACAGAGTTTTGCCAAAAGAACACCCTGGTCATAGCAAACACCCTCTTCTAACAACACAAGAGAAGACTCTAAACATGAACATCACCAAATGGTCAATACCAAAATCAGATTGATTATATTCTTTGCAGCCAAAGATGGAGAAGCTCTATACAGTCAGCAAAAACAAGACTGGGAGCTGACTGTGGCTCAGAACATGAACTCCTTATTGCTACATTCAGACTTAAATTGAAGAAAGTAGGGAAAACCACTAGACCATTCAGGTATGACCTAAATCAAATCCGTTATGACTATGCAGTGGAAGTGAGAAATAGATTCAAGGGTTTAGATCTGACAGACAGAGTGCCTGAAGAACTATGGACAGAGGTTCATGACACTGTACAGGAGACACGGACTGAGACCATCCCCAAGAAAAAGAAATGCAAAAAGGCAAAACGGTTGCTTGAGGGGGCCTTACAAATGGCTGTGAAAAGAACAGAAGTGAAAAGCAAAGGAGAAAAGGAAAGATATACCCATTTGAATGCAGAGTTCAAAGAATAGCAAGGAGAGAGAAGAAAGCCTTCCTCAGTGACCAATGCAAAGAAATAGAGGAAAACAATAGAATGGGAAAGACTAGAGATCTCTTCAAGAAAATTAGAGATACCAAGGGAACATTTCACACAAAGATGAGCTCAATAAAGGACAGAAATGGTATGGACCTAACAGAAGCAGAAGATATTAAGAAGAGGTGGCAAGAATACACAGAAGAACTATACAAAAAAGATATTAATGACCCAGATAACCATGATGGTGTGATCACTCACCCAGAGCCAGACATCCTGGAATGTGAAGTCAAGTGGGCCTTAGGAAGCATCACTACGAACGAAGCTAGTAGAGGTGATGGAATTCCAGTTGAACTATTTCAAATCCTAAAAGATGATGCTGTGAAAGTGCTGCACTCAATATGCCAGCAAATTTGGAAAACTCAGCAGTGGCCACAGGACTGGAAAAGCTCAGTTTTCATTCCAATCCCAAAGAAAGGCAATGCCAAAGAATGTTCAAACAACTGCACAATTGTACTCATCTCACACGCAAGCAAATTAATGCTCAAAACTCTCCATGTGAGGCTTCAACAGTATGTGAACTGTGAACTTCCAGATGTTCAAGCTGGATTTAGAAATGGCAGAGGAACCAGAGGTCAAATTGCAACATCCATTGGATCATCAAAAAAGCAAGAGAGTTCCAGAAAAAATATCTGCTTTATTGACTACGCCAAAGCCTTTGACTGTGTGGATGACAACAAACTGTGGAAAATTCCAAAAGAGAAGGGAATACCAGACCATCTGACCAGCCTCCTGAGAAATCTGCATGGAGGTCAAGAAGCAACAGTTAGAACTGGACATGGAACAACAGACTAGTTCCAAATAGGAAAAGGAGTACGTCAAGGCCGTATATTGTCACCCTGCTTATTTAACTTCTATACAGAGAGCACCATGAGAAATGCTGGGCTGGATGAAGCACAGGCTGGAATCAAGATTTCTGGGAGAAATATCAATAACCTCAGATATGCAGATGATAACACCCTTATGGCAGAATGTGAAGAAGAACTAAAGAGCCTCTTGATGAAAGTGAAAGAGGAGAGTGAAAAGTTGGCTTAAAGCTCAACATTCAGAAAACTAAGATCATGGCATCTGGTCCCATCACTTCATGGCAAATACTTGGGGAAACAATGGAAACAGTGAGAGACTTTCTTTTGGGGGGTTCCAAAGTCACATGGCAGATGTGATATGACTCCAGCCATGAAATTAAAAGATGCTTGCTCCTTGGAAGAAAAGCTATGACCAACCAAGACAGCATATTAAAAAGCAGAGACATTACTTTGCCAACAAAGGTCGGTCTAATTAAAGCTATGATTTTTCCAGTAGTCATGTATCGATGTGAGAGTTGAACTATAAAGAAAGCTTAGCACTGAAGAATTGATGCATTTAAACTGTGGTATTGGAGAAGACTCTTGAGAGCCCCTTGGACTGCAAGGAAATCCAACCAGTCCATCCTAAAGGGGATCAGTCCTGGGTGTCCATTGGAAGGACTGATGCTGAAGCTGAAACTCCAATGCTTTGGCCACCTCATGTGAAGAGTTGACTCATTGGAAAAGACCCTGATGCTGGGAGGGATTGGGGGCAGGAGGAGAAGGGGATGACAGAGGGTGAGATGGCTGGGTGGCATCACCAACTCGATGGACATGGGTTTGAGTAAACTCCGGGAGTTGATGATGGACAGGGAGACCTGGCGTGCTGCAGTCCATGGGGTCGCAAAGAGTCGGACACGACTGAGTGAACGGAACTGAATGTTTAGTTTGTTGACATCTTTTCATGTGATTTTAAAAAAACGTGTGATTTAAACTTACAGCTTGAAATTGGCCTCTTTAATGCCTGCCTTGTTTTGGATTCTCTTTCGATGACAAAGGATATTTCCGGAGGGCAGGTATTTTTTACTTACAGACCCTGAATCCTTGTGAATATTAAATTCCCAGCAGCACAGCTCTGCCTGGTGTTATTCCAGAAAATGGCCACAAGGCGGCAGCAGTACTTCATGCCGCATTCTCTCTCTCTCTCTTTTTTTTTTTGGTCTGTAAATTCCTTGTTATTTTCTATTGGAATACAGTGGATTTCTGATGTTGTTCAGGTTACAGGAACTCGATTCAGTTACACACAGACATTTATCCCCTTTAGGGTTCTTTTTCGCATATAGGTGATTATAATGCGTTCAATAAACTTTCCTATGCTATTCAGTGGGTACTTTAAATCATCTATTTGATATATATTAATATGTTTATGTTAATTCCAATCTCTTAATTTCTCCTACCTGTAGCTGGATGTTGGGGGCTCTGCAGAGGGCAACAGGCACTCCAGGTCCATTTTGGAGGCACATTGCCTGCCACATGCTCCCAGCTCCCTCGGCCCCAGGACACTCCAGCCTCGGGACCCAAACCAGGCAGGCTCCCGAGATGTGACACCAGCCCGGCTCAGTGGGTCCTGAGGGGGAGAGAGTCAGGATTGCTTTTTTTATTTTTCTGTTTTCATCCCATCATTTGAACTGTGGGTGGGAAATATCCCCTGAAGGGGAGTATGGCAACCAACTCCAGGATTCTTGCCTGGAGAATCCCAAGGACATAGGAGCCTGGCGGGCTACAGTCCATGGGGTCGCACAGAGTCAGACATAACTGAGCAACCAAGGACAAGCACAATACAGTGAATGACAATCTTGTGGGTGTTTTGTTTTTGTTTTTGTTTTTTTTTTTTCGTCCTTTTCCTTCTATACAAACTGTTTCGCTTTGACATGGATGTACATATGATTTGTCAGGGTTTTTCCCCTCGTGGATTAATACAGAGTGTGGAATAAGTTTCTTTGTGTTACATGGTGGGTCGTGGTCACTTATTTTATCAATAGTGGTGTGCATATCTTAGTCTGAAGCAGCTCATTTCTCATGAGCTGCCCCACATCTTTATATCTGGTGACCAGAAGTTTCTTTTCTAAGTCTGGGAGCCTGTGTCTCCAAGCAATAGGCTCATTTGTATCCCTCTTTAGTTTATACCTAGAAATGATATCATATGATACTTGTCTTTCCTTGTCTCCCGCACTTCACTTGGAATGATCATCTCTACTTTCTTTTCTGAGGCTGGATTTGGTATTATTTCCTACTTCTTTATGGTGAGAAATATTCCACTGTGTACATGTACCCCATTGTCTGTATCCATTCGTCTGTGCTTCTACAATTAACTTGCTTTCCTGTCTTGGCTGTTGTAACTAGTGGAGCTGAAATAACAGGTTATGTGTCTATTAAAATTTTGGTTGTCTCGACTCCAGCCCAGTCCAGACATGAGACTCAGCCTGCTCAGGCTCCAAGAATGGGAGAGCAGCCCAACTCAGGGAGGTCGTGGGGAATGAACTAGGCACTGCTTTTCTGTTCCTTTTCTTTAGTCTTACGCCTGTGCTACCTTGGAATATAGTCAATTTGCAGTTTTGTGCTTGTCTTCAGATTACAGCCACCTGATTCACTTATGACATATACATACAGCATATCTGTTTTTTGGATTCTGTTGCCATAGAGATTATTGCAGAAGGTCGAGTAAAGTACCCTGTGCTGACCATCAGGTCCTTCCTGAGTATCTAGAGAGATATATATTTCTGTGTATATTCAGAAGGAAGGAAAGAGATAATTCTTCTGGATTATCTATTATAGATACAGATTTCTATGTATACCATCTTAGCCCTGATGTCCTAATTCATCCTTACTCTTTCACTTTTTCTTGGAAACTTCTGATTGTGTTGAATTCTCAGAATCACTCTTTGTGTTGTAAATATGTTCCTTTGTATCTCTTTTTGTATTTTGCCTACAAGGGACATCATATGTTATTGTCTTTCTCCATCTGACTGATTTTGCTTAGTCTATGATCCTCCAGGGTCGATCCTTGTGACAATTATTGGCACAATTTCAGTGGCCATTTTTCATGACTGAGTAATAGTCCATTGTATGTATGTACACATCTTCTTTAACCTTTAATCCATCGGGTGAGATCTTGCTGCTTCTGTGTCTTGGCTCTGGGAAGCAGTGCTGTAGTGAATGATGGGGTGCCTGTGTCTTTTTCACTGATGGTTTTCTCAGGATACAGGCCCAGGTGTGGGTATGTCGGACCATGGGCTGAGCTCTTTTGAAGCTTCAGTTTCTGGCCTGAGGAGACTGTCCTTTCTAGGGGCTGTTTCCAGTGTCCATTCACACTGACCGTGCTGGGGGGTTTCCTCTCCACCCAGCTCTCTCCCCTGTTCATTGTTTGTAGACTTGTGAGGATGACCATTCTGACAGGTGAGGATTGATTTCTTGTTGGTTTTTAGACTGGCATTCCTCCTGCAATAACTGGGGATGTTGAGCATCTTGTCCTGTGGCCATTTGGAGATTAGGGGGATGTGAGGAAAATTTACCTGTTGCAATTGGCTTCTTGAAAGTTCATCGTGTTTGGAATTTATTTCTTCTATAACCGTCCCAGGACCTTTCCTGAGGGCAGCTGTCATTAACAGCCCACAGACCTTGTGAACTGGAGGTGCCAGTAAGCACAAACGGAGAAGGCAACGGCACCCCACTCCAGTACTCTTGCCTGGAAAATCCCATGGACCGAGGAGCCTGGTAGGCTGCAGTCCATGGGGTCGCGAAGAGTGGACACGACTGAGCGACTTCACTTTCGCTTTTCACTTTCATGCATTGGAGAAGGAAATGCAACCCACTCCAGTGTTCTTGCCTGGAGAATCCCAGGGACGTCTATGGGGTCGCACGACTGAAGCGACTTGGCAGCAGCAGCAGCCTCAGTAAGCACAAAAGATTGAGTTGTAGTTACAGGAAATGTCCACAAGGAGGCAGCACTTTTTCATGCCCAAGTCAGGTTCCATCTGCGACCAGAGCCTTAGGGAAGGTCAGCTTCCTGGCCCAGTGAATTAGAGTGGCATATGTCTGAGCAAACACCTAAGTGCTTGAGTCTCACTACTTCTTTCCCCTACAGCTTTACCCCTCCTCTCAAGATTCATGCCTGCCTGGGGCACCACTCCCTGCTGAGGTGCCTAGGAAGCTGCACCCTCAAGGAAGGAGGCTTCAGCAGGGGACCCCAGTGCCAGGGCCCTGGATATTTGGTAGATTTACCCTTTATCCTCGAGGCCAGTGGACTATGCCACCATCGTTGGGCGCAATAGGGATGCTTGTCCCAACCAGAAAAAAACAGGCAGTACAGGTTTAAGAGGTGTCTCTATGAAGGGGACCCTGCCCGGCTGTCTCAACCCCACCCCAGTGCAGCCCTGGGACTCTATTCTACTCAGGGTCCAGGGAGGGGCTAGTAGCACAAGAGAGTGAGGTCAGAGGGGATATAAGAGGCATTACTTTTCTTTTTCTTTTCTTTAATCTCATGCCAATGCTATGTTGTAGTCAATTTGCAGGTTTGTGATTCTCAGTGCACAGTCCACTGATTCAGTTAAGACATATATATATACAGCATATCTGTTCTTTTTATCCATTCTCTTGCCATAGAGGTTATTGAACAAGGTTGAATAGAATTCCTGTGCTGAAAATCAGGTCCTTGTGGATTATCTATTATAGATACAGATTTCTGTGGATAAGGTAGTAGTAACCTCCTAATATGTACCTGCCACTTTCTTTTTTTGTTTGTTTGTTTTTCTTTTAACAGTTCTTTGTGTTTGATCTGAGTCTCTTTTTATGTTGTAAATTACTTCCTCTGTATGTCTTTTTTTTTTCCCAGTTTTGCCCTCCAGGGACATCATCTGCTATTTTCTTCCCCTGTTGCTGGCTTCACTTAGTGTATTATCCTCCAAGGTTCGTGCTTGTGGGGAACACTGGCATCATTTCACAATTTCAGTGGCTATATTTGAGGTCTGAGCAATGGCCCCTTGTATGTATGCACCACATTTCTTTAAGGTTTTATCTGTCAGTGGACTTTTCTTGGGTCTGTGTCTTGGCAGTTGGAGGTACCACTACAGTGAAAGTTGAGGTGCATGTGTAATTTTGAATGAAAGTTTTTCTAAGTGTAGGCCCAGGTGTAGGTATTAGAATTCTAGCTTTAGTTCTCTTGACTGTTTTGTTCTGGCCCGTGCAGGCACTGTCCCTTCAAAGGGCTGTTGCCAGCATCGGTTCGCAGGAAACACGAAGGGGGATTCCATCATCTCCTGGCTCTCTCCTCCATGTACTGTCTGCAGACAGTTAGGATGGCCATTCTGTCAGATGGGATTTGATTTCTTGTTGATTTCTTGTTGTGATTTTGATCGGCATCACTCCTGTAATGATTCAGGATGCTGAGCATCTTGTCCTGTGGTTGTTTGTGTTCTTTTTTTCTTTCCTTAAAGGGTATGGGGGAAATTGACCTTTGAAACTGGTTTCTTGAAAGTTGATTGTGTTTGGAATTTATCTCTAATAGCTGCTGCAGGACCTTTCTGAGGGCAGCTGTCCTGTAACAGCCCCATCAGTTCAGTTCAGATCAGTCGCTCAGTCGGATCCAACTCTTTGCAACCCCATGAATCACAGCACGCCAGGCCTCCCAGTCCATCACCAACTCCCGGAGTTTACTCAAACTCATGTCCATCGAGTCGGTGATGCCATCCAGCCATCTCACCCTCTGTCTTCCTCTTCTCCTCCTGCCCCCAATCCCTCCCAGCATCAGGGTCTTTTCCAATGAGTCTACTCTTCACATGAGGTGGCCAAAGTATTGGAGTTTCAGCTTCAACATCATTCCTTCCAATGAACACCCAGGACTGATCCCCTTTAGGATGGACTGGTTGGATCTCCTTGCAGTCCAAGGGACTCTCAAGAGTCTTCTCCAACACCACAGTTCAAAAGCATCAATTCTTTGGTGCTCAGCTTTCTTTACAGTCCAACTCTCACATCCATACATGACCACTGGAAAAACCATAGCCTTGACCAGACGGACCTTTGTTGGCAAAGTAATGTCTCTGCTTTTTAATATGCTGTCTTGGTTGGTCATAACTTCCTTCCAAGGAGTAAGCATCCTTTATTTTCATGGCTGCAGTCACCAACTGCAGTGATTTTGGAGCCCAAAAAAAATAAAGTCTTACACTGTTTCCACTGTTTCCCCATCTATTTCCCATGAAGTGATGGGACCAAATGCCATAATCTTAATTTTCTGAACGTTGAGCTTTAAGCCGACTTTTTCACTCTCTTTCACTTTCATCAAGAGGCTCTTTAGTTCCTCTTCAATTTCTGCCATGAGGGTGGTGTCATCTGCATATCTGAGGTTATTGATATTTCTCCTAGCAATCTTGATTCCAGCTTGTGCTTCATCCAGCCCAGCATTTCTCATGATGTACTCTGCATATAAGTTAAATAAGCAGGGTGACAATACACAGCCTTGACGTACTCCTTTTCCTATTTGGAACCAGTCTGTTGTTCCATGTCCAGTTCTAACTGTTGCTTCCTGACCTGCATACAGGTTTCTCAAGAGGCAGGTCAGGTGGTCTGGTATTCCCATCTCTTTCAGAATTTTCCAGTTTATTGTGATCCACACAGTCGAAGGCTTTGGCGTAGTCAGTAAAGCCTGGCTAGGCCTTCCTACGGAGAAGGCGATGGCACCCCACTCCAGTACTCTTGCCTGGAAAACCCCATGGACGGAGGAGCCTGGTGGGCTGCAGTCCATGGGGTCGCAAAGAGTCAGACGCGACTGAGCGACTTCACTTTCACTTTTCACTTTCATGCACTGGAGAAGGAAATGGCAACCCACTCCAGTGTGCTTGCCTGGAGAATCCCGGGGACGGCGGAGCCTGTTGACTGCCGTCTATGGGGCCGCACAGAGTCGGACACTGAAGCGACTTAGCAGCAGCAGCAGCAGCAGGCCTTCCTAATTGGAGGTGCCCGACAGCACTGATGGGCAAGTGTAGTTATAGGAAGTGTCCACAAGGCGGCAGCACTTCTTCATGCCCAACTCTGGCTCCACCGGCACCCAGAGCCTTAGGGAAAGTCGGCTTCCTGGGCTGTGAATTAGGGTGGAATGTGCCTGAGCAAACACCCAAGGGCTTGAATCTCCCTACTTCTTCCCCCTAAAGCTTCACCCCTCCCCTCCAGAGTCATGCCCACCTGGGGCACCGCTCCCTGCTGAGGTGCCTAGGAGGCTGCACTCTCAGGAAGGAGTCCTCAGCTGGGGTCCCAGCACCAGGGCGCTGGATACTTGGTGGCTTTACTCTGTATCCTCGAGGCCAGAGGGGCAGGCCTATCACTGGGGTGCACTTGGGATTCTGGCCCCAGCCAGAGAAAACCAGACAGTACCGGCTTAAGAGGAAGGACTCTCAGTGCAGGGCACCCTGCGCGGCTGCGTCAGCCCCGCCCCAGTGCGGCCCTGGGACTGAGTCTCCTCAGGGTCCAGGGACGGGGTAGCAGCGCAAGTCGCAGAGGTCGGAGGGCATAAACTAACACTATATTTCTCTCTTTTTGTTTTGTCTCATGCCAGTGCCATGTTGAAGTCTCGTCAATTTGCAGTTTTGTGCTTGTCCTCAGCAACTGAGACTGGTCGGCCTACACAGCTTGTGTGAGTGGTGCCAGGGAAACTTCTTAGTGACGCGGATTTGGAGTCAGATGCAGCCATGGCAAAAGTGGAGATGCCAAGAAAGCAAAATGAGAAGAAAGGTAAAAAAGAGAAGTCAAAATCTAGGAAGACTGAAGAGGAAGTCAAAAGGAAGAAATGATTTCTCCCAAAGCTACAAAGGTTAAAATGAAAGCAGAGCCTTCTGAGGTTGACATGAATTCTCCTAAATCTAAAAAGTCAAAAAACAAAGAGGAGCCATCCCAAGATGACATTATTTCTCCTAAAACCAAAGTTTGAAAAAAATCAAAGGAGGCCTGTGAAAAGACAATTGTTTCTCTTAAAACCAAAAAAGTTATAAAAAATTAAGAGCCCTGTGAGGAAGAATCAGGTGCACCTAAGCCCAAAAAGATGAAGGAAGAAAAAGAAATAAATGGAGAAATTCAAGAGAAAAGCCCCAACCTCAAGAATGGATTCCCCGATTCTGGACCTGACTCCAACTCTAAGGAAGCTGCCAGTGAAGAAAACAGTGAGTTAGAGCAGGCAATGACTGTGGAGCAAAAAGATGGAGCTTTCTCTAATTTCCCCATGTCTGAAGAAACTACTAAACTTCCCAAAGCCCATGGGGTGACCTTCCTGTTTCCTATACAAGCAAAGACGTTTCACTACGTCTATAGTGGGAAGGATTTGATTGCACAGGGATGGACAGGAACTGGAAAGACATTCTCTTTTGCTATCCCTTTGGTTGAGAAATTTCTTGGGGAACTGCAAGCCTGGAAGAGAGGTCATGCCCCTCAGGTACTGGTTCTTGCACCCACAAGGGAGTTGGCAAGTCAAGTAAGCAGACATTTCAGTGACATCACAAAAAAGCTGGTAGTGGCTTGTTTTTATGGTGAAACGTCATATCAAAGACCACCTGCAGAATGGCAAGCTAGATCTCACCAAACTTAAGCATATTGTCCTGAATGAAGTTGACCAGATGTTGGAATTGGGCTTTCCTGATCAAGTGGAAGAGAGTTTATGTGTGGCACACAAGGGAGATTCCGAAGACAGTCCCCAAACATTGCTTTTTTCTGCAACTTGCCCCATTGGGTGTATAATGTTGCTACGAAATACATGAAATCTACGTATGAACAAGTGGACCTGACTGGTAAAAAAACACAGAAAACGACAATAACTGGAG
The DNA here is from genome assembly GCF_023699985.2 of Odocoileus virginianus. Lineage (NCBI taxonomy): Eukaryota > Metazoa > Chordata > Mammalia > Artiodactyla > Cervidae > Odocoileus > Odocoileus virginianus. The sequence goes on from NC_069689.1 coordinate 58,615,656, forward strand.
AGCATCTGGCTCTCAAGTGCCACTGGACCCAGAGGACAGCAGTTACTGGAGACGTGAAAGAGTGTACAGTGGTTTTCAAGGGCGCACTGTCATATTTTGTGAAATGAAGAAAGAAGCCCAGAAGTTGTCACAGAATGTGACTGTAAGACAGGATGCCCAGTCATTACACGGATACATTCCACAGAAGCAAAGGGAAATCACCCTGAAAGGTTTTAGAAATGGTGATTTTGGAGTTTTGGTTGCAACCAATATTCCTGCGCATGGGTTAGACATCCCCGAGGTTGATCTGGTTGTTCAAAGTTCTCCACCAAAGGATGTGGAATCCCACATTCATTGTTCTGGGTGAACAGGTAGAGCTGAGAGGACCAGGGTTTGCATCTGCTTTTACCAGCACAAAGAATACCAGTCAGCCCAAGTGGAGCAAAGGGCAGGAATTAAATTTAAACAAAGAGCTCTTCCTTCTGCAACAGAGATAATGAAAGCCTCTAGCAAAGACGCCATCAGGCTTCTGGACTCTGTGCCTCCCACTGCGATTAGTCACTTCAAGCAGTCAGCCGAGAAGCTGATTGCGGAGAAGGGAGCTGTGGAAGCCCTGGCCCACGTTTCCAGTGCCGCGTCAGTAGACCAGCGTTCCTTGATCAACTCCAAAGCAGACTCTGTGATCATGATCTTGTGGTGCTCAACTGAAGTGCCAAACAGTAGTTATGCTTGGAAAGAACTTAAAGAGCAGCTGGGTGAGGCTATTGATTCCAAAGTGAAGGGAATGGTCTTTCTCAAAGGAAAGCATGGGGTTTGCTTTGATATCCGTACTGCATCAGTAACAGAACTACAGGAAAAGTGGCATGATTCACGGCGCTGGCAGCTTTCTGTGGCCACAGAGCAGCCAGAGCTGGAAGGTCCACGGGAAGGATATCGCAACTTCCGAGGACAGCGGGAAGGCAATCGAGGCTTCAGGGGACAGCGCGAGGGCGACCGAGGTGTCAGGGGACAACGAGAAGGAAGGAGAAGCTGCAGACAGTGGTCAGGAAGTGGCAACGAAAGTAGCAGATTCCAAAACAAGGCCAGGAGCAGAGTTTTAATAAGGCATTCGGACAGCAGTTTGAAGTAGGGGATTTATTTGGCAAAAACAGAACTATGTTCAGCAAGGTGGAGCTGAACGTTACTTTTCAGACAAAGTTAAAAACACATTGTATTTCCTTCCTGACCACTGCCCAGTCCCCATCTCTTCCAGAGAGAAAAGCTTCATCTAAATTATTTCGTCTGATTGATGACTGTCATTTATAACTTTATTGCTACTTCTGTCTTGGTTATTCCTTTGGGAAATGTGTATGGATTCATTACATATTCTAATGTATTGTCTAAGATTATAAGATAAAGTCAAGCATGTATCTGCTGATACTTTTTAAGTTGACCTGTCTTTATACTTAGAAATGTCTCTTAATAGTAGAGTTCCCCAGAGTAGGCAACAGTAACCCACCCCAGTACTCTTGCCTGGAGAATCCCATGGATGGAGGCGCCTGGTAGGCTATAGTCCATGGGGTCGCTAAGAGTCAGGCATGACTGAGCGCCTTCACTTTCACTTTTCACTTTCATGCATTGGAGAAGGAAATGGCAACCCACTCCAGTGTTCTTGCCTGGAGAACCCCAGGGACAGAGGAGCCTGGTGGCTGCCGTCTATGGGGCCGCACAGAGTTGGACACGAAATGACGTGACTTAGCAGCAGCAGGGTTCCCTGGTGGCTCAGATGGTAAAGACTCTCCAGCAATGCAGGATCCCTGGGTCAGGAAGATCCCTTGGAGAAGGAAATGGCAACCCACTCCAGTAATCTTGCCGGTAGAATTCCATGGACAGAGGAGCCTAGCAGGCTACAGTCCGTGGGGTTGCAAAGAGTCAAGCATGACTGAGCAACTATCACTCAATCAGTGGGCAACATACTGAATTATTAGGACAGATACAGCATATTTGTACTTAAAAAAATTATTTTGCCATAGACTTTATTAAACAAAATTCATAAACCTCTCTGTGATGATTATCAGGTCCCTGTGGACTCTTCATTAGAAATACAGATTTTTGTACATGTGCAAGGGAAAAAAGAAGGAGATTGTCCTTGTGGATTATCTGTAACAGCCACAGATTTCTATGTATGTGTTTGAGATAAATGTTTCTCTATAATGAGCATAAGAGGAAGAAAGTAAGGAAGGAGATAATCCTTGTGGATTAGCTAATGCAGATACAGATTTCTGTGTATACGTCAGTACCGATCTCCTAATTCAGACCTAGCCCTTTCCATTTTTTCCCTGCATTTCTTTGTGTATAAATCTCTGAGTCTCCTTTTGTGTTGTAAATTACTTCCACTATATCTCTCTCTCTTTTTGTATGTGTAAGTGTGTGTTTACTTTGCCTAGAAGGGACATCATCTGCTATTTTATTCCTCTGTTGCTGAATCCACTTACTGTATGATCCTCCAAGGTACATCCTTGTGACCAGTGGCATAGTTTCATAATTTCAGTGGCAATTTTTTATATCTGAGTGATAGCCCATTGTATATATGTACCACATTTCTTTAATATTTAATCTGTCACTGATGTTTTATTGAGTCTCTCTTGCTATTGGAAGTAGTGCTGCATGAACATAGGGGTGCATTTGTCTTTTTGAATGATTCTCTCAGGATTTAGGTTCACATGTGGGAAGTCAATATCCTACGCTTAGTTTTCTGGAAAGTTTTTTTTTTCTGGCACAGGGAATCTGTCCTTTCTAGTGGCTGTTGCCAATGTCCATTCCCACTGACCATGCAGGGAGGTTCCCTCTTCTCCCAGCTCTCTCCCACATTTATTATTTGTCAACTTGTGAGGATGGCCATTCTGACAGGTGGGATTTGATTTCTTGTTGTCGTTTTGATCGGCATTCCTCCTGTAATATTTGGGAATGTGGAGCGCTTGTCCTGCGGCCATCTGGGTTTTTTTTTTCCTTTTCATAAAGGGTGTGAGGAAATTTTACCTGTTGCAAGCTGCTTCTGGAAAGGCAGTTATGTTCAGAATTTATTTCTGCGGTACCCACCCCAGGACCCTTCCAGAGGGCAGCAGTCATTAACAGCCACACAGGTGCCAGTAAACACTGGTGGGCAAGTTGTAGTTACAGGAAATGCCCAAGTGATGGCAGCACTTCTTCATGCCCAGCTCTGGTTCCACCTGCAACCAGAGCCTTAGGGAAGGTCAGTTCCTGGGCCATAAATTTGAGCGGAATGTGACTGAGCAAACCCTCGAGGCCTTGAGTTGAGTCTCACTGCTTCTTCCCCCTAAAGCTTCACCCCTCCCCTCAAGGCTCATGCCTACCTGGGGCACCGCTCCCTGCTGGGGTGCCTAGGAGACTGCACTCTCAGGAAGGATGCTTGAACTGGGGACCCCAGCGCCAGGGCCCTGGACACTTGGTGATTTTACCCTGATCCTTGAGGCCAGAGGATCAGGCCACCATCAATGGGTTGCACTAGGGATTCTGGTCTCAGCCAGAGAAAACCAGAGACAGTACAGGATTGAAACAGATCTCAGTGAAGAGCATCCTGCCTGGCTGTCTAGACCCCACACTAGCCCAGCCCTGGAATTCAGGCCGAATCATGTTCCTGGAATCAAATAGCATCCTGAGTCCGGCAGGTCAGAGGGAATAAACTAGACATTACTCTTCTTTCCTTTAATCTCGTGCCGACGCTGCGGAAGTCTAGTCGATCTGCAGTTCTGTGCTTGTCCTCAGTGTGTTGCTGGCCAAAAGCTCGGCCTCTCTGTCCACCGAAGCCGAATGAAAAATACGGAGAGAGTTTGGAGGAAATAGAAAGGTGGTTTTAGTTCTCAGCCGGCAAAGAGCGGAAGACAGTAGTCTCATGCCTCAAGAACTGTGCCCCCGCTCCACGAGGAGTCTAGGGGCTTATATAAGATGAGGGACAAAGGTGGCAGATCTTGATTTCTTCCTCGTGCACTGTTTTGTTGACTAAAAGATATAGTCACAACCTGAAAGTAGAGAGTTATTTTATTTGGTGCAAATGTTTAGGACCCCAAGCTCTGGAGACAGCATCGCAGTAGCTCTGAGAAAACTGCTCCAAGGAGGCAGAGGGTAAGTCAGGCTATATGCAAGTTTGCCACAAAGAGAGCATGCAGTCTGAGCATCAAAGATCAGGTATCAAGTTATGGAATTTAGCATTCTATGTATGGTAAGATGCAAGCCTCTGGGCTCAATGAATTCATTCCTTTCACATGCACCTTAGCCATCTGGGGCCAATCCTGTTTCCTTGTTCACCTTGCTTCTTGCATTCCCCTAGCTCCTCAGCAATCACCATGGGGGGGGGGGGGGTGGCAACACTCCCTGGATCACAGTTTGGGGAGCCCTCATTCACATTTGGAGACCAGAAATCACTGATGGTGGTGATGTTTCTTGTTTATTAATATGGCAGGATGTTTTCATTTAATGATTTCAAAGACCATCACAGGCTGGCGTCAGTAACTCAGTTATTGTGTCCGGCAGTTCAGTGGCCCTGTGGCCTTCTTTCTGATGTATAACTCCAAGCGGAAGGGTGTTGTAAGCAGAGAGGAGATGTGCTTAACATAGAGTCAAAAGAAGAAGTGTGAATTGTAGCTCCTGCAGAGTTAGGGAGGAGAAAAGCGAACTCAGTTACAGACCTGCAGAGTTAGGAGCAGTTAAAGTAAAAACACAACTAGGAATGTTCAGGCCTGCTCACTTTTTATCTTCTTTGTTCTCAGGAAAGGGAAAGAGAAAAACCTGTTCCTCCTTTTTCTCCTTTCATCGCAATGTGTACAATGGACTGGTTCGGTTATGACATAATCAAAGAGCATATTTGTACTTTTTATTAATTCTTTTGCCATAGAGGTTATTGAACAAGGTGGAGTAAAATTCTCTGTGATGAACATCAGGTTCCTGTGGAGTAACTATTAGAGATACAAATTTTTTTGTATGTGCAAGGAACAAAGGAAGGAGATAGTCCTTGTGGATTATCTATTATGGTGACGGGTATTTATATGTGAGAGATAAGTGTTTGTGTATGTAAATGGAAAAAGCAAAAAGGAAGAAAGGCAGGCAGGAGATAATCCTTGTGGATTCGCTAATACAGATACAGATTTCTGTGTATATGTTAGAGATACAGATTTCAGTGTATAGGTGGAAAGAAGGAAGGAGACAATCCTAGTGGATTATCTATCATAGATACAGATTTCTGTGCATACATTAGTACCAACCTCCTAATTTACCCCTAGCCCTTTCCTTTTTATTTCCTGGATTCTTTTATTGTGTTTGAAGCTCTGAGTCTCCTTTGGTGTTGTAAATTACTTCTAGTGTATCTCTTTGTTTAACTTTCCCTAGAAGGGACATCATCTGCTATTTTCTTCCTCTGTTGCTGACTCCACTTAGAGTTTGATCCTCCAGGGTTCAACCTTGTGGTGACCAGTGGCATAATATCATAATTTCAGTGGTGGCTTTCATGACTAATGGCCCACTGAATATACATACCACATTTCTTTAATATTTGATCTAACTATTGTAAGTAGTGGTATAATGAAGGTGGGGGTGCACATGCCTGTTTGAATGATGGTTTTCTCAGGAAATTGACCAGGTGTGGGAACACCAGATCCTAGGGTTCGCTGTCTCAAGGGGCTGTCTCTACCCCACCCTAGTCCTTCTTCCTTCCTTATTTATTATCTACCTTTTTTTCCCCAGGTTTGTGTTTTGATCCTTACCAAATTCTAATGGAGTTGTTTGGTATAATTTGAGTATAGATCCTTTATCTGATTGATATGTGTTTTGGAAATAGTCTCTTTCAGTTTGTGGTTCATTATTTGATTTTCTGAATAAGATGTTTCATAGAGTGAAAGATTTTAATTTTATAAATAATTTTATAAGTTTTATTTTTCTGAGGAAGTTTTTAATTTTCTGGTGAAGTTTTTAGTCATATGAAAGTGAGTAATTGTATGGAAGTGAATAATATGAAAATGAAGATCATGGCATTCAGTCCCATTACTTCACGGCAAATACTTGGGGAAACAATGGAAACTGAGAGACTTTATTTTGGGGGGCTCCACAATCACTGCAGATGGTGACTGCTGTTATGACATTAAAAGACACTTGCTCTTGGAAGTAAAGCCATGATCAACTTAGCATATTGAAAAGCAAAGACATTACTTTGCCAACAAAGGACTGTCTAGTCAAAGCTACAGTTTTCAGTAGTCAGGATGGATGGATATGAGAGTTGGACTATAAAGAAAGCTGAGTGCCAAAGAATTGATGCTTTTGAACTGTGAAGTTGGAGAAGACTCTTGAGAGTCCCTTGGACTTCAAGGAGATCCAACCAGTCAATCCTAAAGGAAATCAGTCCTGAATATTCATTGGAAGGACTGATGCTGAAGCTGAAGCTCCAATACTTTGGCCGCCTGATGTGAAGAACTGACTCATCTGAAAAGACCCTGAGGCTGGGAAAGATTGAAGGTGGGAGGAGAAGGGGACAAAAGAGGATGAGATGTATTTTTGGCATCACCGACTCGATGCGCATGAGTTTGAGTAAACTCTGGGAGTTGGTGATAAACAGGGAAGTCTGACGTGCTACAGTCCATGGGGTCACAAAGAGTCGGACATGACTGAGCAACTGAACTGAGTAATATGAATGTTATTAATTGTATGAAAGTTATTAATTTTATGAAAATTATTCAATTTATGCCAGTTATTCAGTTTATGAAACTTATTTTTATGGAAGTTTTAATTTTATGGAATATCTATCTACATAGAGATATATATATTTATCTACTGAGAGATATAAATATCTATCTACCCAGAGATGTTAAAATCTACAGAGATATAAAAATTATATCGTGATCAAAAGATCTATGTGCATATCTGTTTATATTCTTTGGCTAGATATGTTTTTTCAGTTCAGTTCAGTCACTCAGTCATGTCTGACTCTTTGCGACCCCATGAATCATAGCACACCAGGCCTCCCCGTCCATCACCAACTCCCGGGGTTTACTCAAACCCATGTCCATCGAGTCGGTGATGCCATCCAACCATCTCATCCTCAGTATGTTTTTTAGTCCTTACCAAGTGTAAATGGGGCTGTTTGATCTAATTTGAGTACAGATTCTTTATTCGATATGTGTTTTGGAAATGATTTTTTCCAGTCTGTGGTTCATCTTTTGATTTTCTGAATAAGGTGTCTCATGGAGTAGAAATTCTTAGTTTTATAAATAATTTTATAATTTTAATATTATGAGAAAGTTTTTAATTTGATGAAATTTTTAATTTCTTGAAGTTTTAAATTTTCATAAACTTCATTTTATGAAAGGTTTTCATTTTATGAACCTTTTTAATTCTTTGTTGCTATTGTTCAGTTGCTAAGTTGTGTCCAACTCTTTGTGACCCCATGGACTCCAGCACACCAGTATTCCCTGTCCTTCACTGTCTCCCTGAGTTTGCTCAAACTCATGCCCATTGAGTCAGTGATGACATCCAACCATCACATCCTCTGCCGCCTCCTTCTCCTCCTGCCCTCAATCTTTCCCAGCATCAGGGTCTTTTCCAATGAGTCAGTTCTTCCCATCAGGTGGCCAGAGTATTGGAGCTTCAACTTCAGCATCAGTCCTTCCAATGAATACTCAGGGTTGATTTCCTTTAGGATTGACTAGTTTGATCTCCATGCTGTCCAAGGGACTCTCAAGAGTCTTCTCTAGCACCACAGTTCAAAAGCATCAGTTCTGCAGTGCTCAGCCGTCTTTATGGTCCAACTCTCATATCCATACATGACTACTGGAAAAACCATAGCTTTGATTATACAGACCTTTTTCAGCAAAGTGATGTCTCTGTTTTTTAATATTCTGTCTAGGTTTGTCGTAGCTTTTCTTCAAAAAAGCAAATGTCTTTTAATTTCATGCTGCAGTCACCATGAAATTTGAAGTGCAGTGATTTTGGAGCCCAAGAAAAGAAAATCTGCCACTGTTTGCATTTCTCCCCCCATCTATTTGCCATGATGTGATAGGACTGGATGCCATGATTTTAAGTTGAGTTTGAAGTCAGTTTTTTCACTCTCCTCTTCCACCCTCATCAAGAGGTTCTTTAGTTCTTCTTAGTTTTCTGCCATTAGGGTGGTATCATCTGCATATCTGAGGTTGTTAATATTTCTTGATTCCAGCTTTTGATTCATCCAGCCAGGCATTTAGCATGATGTACTCTGCATATGGCCTTTTATATAGTTCATGAGGTTCTCATGGCAAGTATACTGGAGTGGTTTGCCATTCCCTCCTCCAGTGGATCATGTTTTGTCAGAACTCTCTGATATGACCCAGCCATCTTGGCTGGCTTTGCACAACATGGCTCATAGCTTCACTGAGTTATGCAAGCCTCTTTGCCATGACAAGACGGTGATCCATGAAGGGTGTCCTTCATGTTGTTGAAATTCATGTTGTTGACCCTTTTTCAACAACACAACAGATGACTTTACACATGGACCTCACTAAATGGTCATTACTGAAATCAAATTGATTACATTCTTTGTAGCTGAAGATGGAGGAACTGTATACAGTCAGCAAAAACAAGACCTGGAGCTGACAGTGGCTCAGATAATCAGATTCTCACAGCAAAATTCATGCTTAAACTAAAGAAAACCTGGGGAAAATACTCGGCCAGCCAGGTATGACTTAAACCAAATGCCATATGGATTCACAGTAGAAGTAATGAATAGATTTAAGGGACTAGGTCTAGTTAAGAGTGTGCCTGAAAAACTATGGACAGAGGTCTGTAATATTGTATAGGAGGTGGCAAACAAAACCATCCCCAAAAAAAGAAAAGCTGGAAGGAAAAGTGATTATCTGATGAGGCTTTACAAATAGTGGAAGAATGAAGAAAATCGAAAAGCAAGGGAGAGAGGGAAAGGTACATCCAATTAAACACAGAGTTCCAAAGAACAGCTAGGAGAGACAAGAAGACCTTCTTCAATGAACAGTGTATAAAACTAGAAGAAAACAACAGAAGGGGGAAGACTAGAGATCTCTTCAGGAAAATTGGAAACATCAATGGAGCTTTCCACCCAAAGATGGGCACAATAAAGGGTAAAAGTGGTAGCGACCTAGTGGACAATGAAGAGATCAAGAAGAGATTTAAAGAATACATGGAAGAAGTGTATAAGAAAGATCTTAATGAACCGCATTACTACAATGATGTGGTTAGTCACCCAGAGCCAGACATTTGAGAGTGTGAAGTCAAGTGGGCCTTAAGAAGCACTGCTGTTAATAAAGCTAGTGGATGCAAAGAAATTCCAGCAGAATTATTCAAATCCCTAAAGGATGATGCCATCAAGATGTTGCATTTATTATGTCAGCAAATCTGGAAACCCAGCAGTGGCCACAGGACTGGAAAAGGTCAATCCTCATCCCAGTTCCCAAGAAGGGTAGTAGCAAAGAATGTGCTAACCATCTGACAGTTGCACTCATCTTCCATGCTAGTAAGGTCATGCTTAAAATCTTGCAAGCTAGGCTTCAGTATTATGCGAATCAAGAACTTCCAGATGCCCAAGCTGGGTTTAGAAATGGAAGAGAAATTAGACATCAAATTGCCAACATTCACTGGATTATAGAGAAAGCAAGGGAATTTCAGGAAAACCTCTATCTCTGTTTCATTAACAACATTAAAGCCTTTGACTATGTGGATCATGACAAACTGTAGAAAGTTCTTAAAGAGATGAGAATACCAGACCATCTTTTCTGTCTCCTGAGAAATCTGTGTGCAGGTCAAGAAGCAACAGTTAGAACCCTTATGGAACAACTGATTGGTTCAAGATCGAGAAAGGAATATGACAGGGCTGTCTGCTGTCACCCCGTTTCTTTAACCTATACTCTGAGCACATCATGAGAAAGGCCGGGCTGGATGAGTTACAAGCTGGAACAAGATAGGCAGGAGAAACATCAAGAGCCTCAGATATGTGGATGATACCACTCTAATGGCAGAATGTGAAGAAGAACTAAAGAGCTTCTTGATGAGAGTGAAGAAAGAGAGTGAATGAGCTGGCTTAGGACTAAATATTAAAAAAACTAAGATCATGGCTTCCGGCCCCATTACCGCATGGCAAATAGAAAGGAAAATGTGGGAGTAGTGACAGATTTCCCCTTCTTGGGCTCCAAAATCACTGCGGTCAGTGACAGCAGCCATGAAATCAGAAGATGATTGGTTTGGCAGGAAAGCGATGACTAACCTTGACAGTGTGCTGAAAAGCAGAGACATTAACTTTGCCAACAAAAGTCCATATAGTCAAGGCTATGGTCTTTCCAGTGGTCACATACGGTTGTAACAACTGGACTGTAAAGAAGGCAAAACGCCAAAGAATTGATGCCTTCAAACTGTGGTGTTCAAGAAGACTCTTGAAAGTCCCTTGGATGGCAGGGAGATCAAACCAGCCAATTTTAAAGGAGATCAACCCTGAATTTTCACCGGAAGGATTGATGCTGAAGCTGAAGCTCCAGGATTTTGATTATCTGATACAAACAGATGACTCAATGGAAGAGTCCCTGATGCTGGGAAAGATTGAGGGTAGAAAGAAAAGAGGGCATCAGAGGATGAGATGGCTGGATGGCATCACTAATGCAATGAACATGAACTTGGGCAAACTCTGGGAGATGGTGAGGGACAGAAAGGCCTGGTGTGCTTTAGTCCACGGGGTCGCAAAGAGTCAGACACGACTGAGCAACTGACAACAACGACACTGCTGCTGCTAAGTCGCTTCAGTCGTGTCCGACTCTGTGCGGCCCCATAGACGGCAGCCCACCAGGCTCCCCCGTCCCTGGGACTCTCCAGGCAAGAACACTGGAGTGGGGTGCCATTTCCTTCTCCGTAAGCAACAACACTGCATATAAGTTAAATAAGCAGGGTGACAATATATAGCCTTGACATACTCCTTTCCCAGTTGGAACCAGTCCATTGTTCCATGTCCCATTCTAACTGTTGCTTCTTGACTTGTATCCAGGTTTCTCAGGAGGCAGGTAAGGTGGTCTAGTATCACCATCTCTCTAAGAATTGTCCACAGTTTGTTGTGAGCCACACAGTGAAAGGCTTTAGTTGTTTGAAAATGTTTAATTTATTAAAGTTTTAAATTTTATTATATAAAAATACATACCTCTATTTTCATATATGAGATATGTACATATATCATCATAAAAGATATACCAACATTTTCATACGACATACAGATCTATATTGCCAAATAGGAAATATATATAGAATACTACTCAGCAAAATAAAAGTGGGAGATTTTTAAAAACAGAAGATTCCATTAGGAAACTAATTTTGATGAGAATTTTTAAAAATCACATAAAGTAGTTTTCCTTTTAATTTTTTTTCTTTTTTTTTTTATTAGTTGGAGGCTAATTACTTTACAATATTGTAGTGGTTTTTGTCATACATTGACAAGAATCAGCCATGGTTTTACATGTATTCCCCATCCCGATCCCCCCTCCCTTAATTTTTTTTTTACAAAGAACTAATCAGTCAGGTGTAGCCAGTGAGTCTAATTACAGGACCAGTTCTGTTCAGCTCAGTCGTGTCTGACTCTTTGCCACCCCAGGGACTGCAGCTCACCAGGCTTCCCAGTCCACCACCAACTCCTAGATCTCACTCAAACTCATGTCCACTGAGTTGGTGATGCCATCCAACCATCTCATCCTCTGTCATCCCCTTCTCCTCCTGCCTTCAATGTTTCCCAGCATCCGGGTCTTTTCTAACAAGTCAGTTCTTCACATCAGGTGGCCAAACTGTTAGTCTCAGCTTCAGTCCTTCCAAAGAATATTCAGGACTGATTTCCTTTAAGATTGACTGGTTTGATCTCCTTGCAGCCCAAGGGACTCTCAAGAGTCTTCTCCAGTACCACAGTTGAAAAGCATCAATTCTTCAGCACTCAGCTTTCTTTATAGTCCAAATCTCACATCCATACATGACTACTGGAAAAACCATACTTCTGGCTAGATGGACCTTTCTCGGCAAAGCAATGTCTCTGCTTTTTAATATGCTATCTAGGTTGGTCATAGCTTTTCTTCCAAGGAGCAAGCGTCTTTTAATTTCATGACTGCAGTCACCATATGATCCAGCAATCCCACTCCTAGCCATACATACAGGCAAAGCTATAATTTGAAAAGATACATGCAATATTCTAAAAGAATGTGTGCATACCAGCTGCATATCTGACAGGTAACCTTTACTCTCACATCTGAAATATCAAATTTGTCTTCACATATTGCCTGCTATATGTAGACCCTTGGTTCATACTCTATGTAATCACATACTGTCATAATTAAATCCTGTTTTAATTTTAGCTTTATTTTTAGAATGTGCTTTCCCTCTAATAGCATAGAAGCATTTCCTCTTCTCCAGGCCCTGTTTACTTGGTATGACATTTCAACCCTCAAAAATGTTACCTATTGATATGAATATCAATTTCATTCTAGCTCACTTTGAACAGAGAAGCAAAAAATCAGGGGGCCTATGTTTTCTGTTTTCTTCATGGAGAAAAATGAAACTGTTAGAAAAAGTACCTGCAGCTCATGTGCTCCTTGAATCACTAACTGTTGGCAGGAACTTTCTTTTAAGTGTGACCCTTCATTCATAATGTAACAAATAACAGAATTAGATGAAAGTAGTTTGAAATGCTGGCTTGCTTCTACCTAGAAAATCTGAAACAATGGAAACTGCAAAGATGAGGGTGCCAAGCTCTTAAGAATATTTTAGGTTTGCAAGTAATAAGTAGTATGCTTGAAATTTCAACAATATATTTTTATACTGATAAAGAAAGTGTTTTCCAGAAGACTTCCAGTGTGGTCACCTCGTGCTGGAAGCCTGGGATGCTGGAATCAGGTCACTTCCTGTCTGTCTTTACAGGACACTGGGCTGCACTCTGAGAAGTTCCTGGATCTCCCGTGGATCCTCACTGTCATGTGACCAGAGAAATTGCTAACATTGTTGTTTTGCCTGTTGAAATGTTTAATGACACAGATCCTTTCAGTTTCGTGATGTGGATGAAGTGTGGAGCCCAGCGATGATTTCTTCAAAAATCGTACATCCTAGTTCCCACACGACGGTGAGCCCCCATCCAATGATGAGAGACCCTGCATGTGTGTGACCTGGGCTTCCTGAGAGACCAGCCCTAAACTAGTCTGAACCTGACCAAGTTCTGTCTACGTGGTAGATTTAGACCTACGTCCTGTCCACACTGATGCTGTTTAGACGAGACTATGTGCTTTCTGCAATGAGAACATTTAGACCTGACCTTGTACACTGCGCACTAGGACATGGAGACCAGGGTAGAGACCTGGCCTGACCTCTTCCTGGAAAACTCCATGCCTGCATCTGAATGTCGGTGCTCAGATGTCTGGGGTCTGGGGCTGAGGTGGGCTTCTCTGGGTAACCGTGCTCTCCTCTGAGTGGGGTTCCATGACCCTCCCAGGGGTCAGTGCTGCGGTAGGGCTCCTAGTCTATCCCCTGCCAGATTCACCTTCCCTGGGGCTCCTGGAGACCCCTCAGGTGGGCTACCTGGTAATTATCCAATTTTCCAGCACATTCAGGCTGAGTAGGGAGGCAGGTTCACCTGGTGAATTGGTTCCAGGTCACAGGGATTGGCCAAAAAGCCTACGAGCAGCAGGTGAGTTTGCTGCTCTGGTCTCTTTCAAGTTGACTCTCTCCTCTGAAGAGAACAGAGCTGCCCCGCGTCTCTCAGCCCAGCTCTCCTGTTTTCTCAGCACCTCAGCGGGACAAGAAAGACAGAGCCTGCCAGAACCGAGGGAGTGTGTTCACCTCTAGCATGAGCTTTCAAACCAGCAAAAATCATATTGTACCAAAGTGAAAACAGGAGGGACCTGACTTCTCAAGGACAACTGAGGGGAGAGGAGACCAACCCTAGACTTCTTTCTGGGGTCCCCAGAGGTCCCAGAGACCTGGCTTGTTTATACATCAGGGGCCGGCTGACCACAGCCATGGTGTCCTGACTGAGGGGACGTGTGACCCCAGGTGGGGGCTCTGGGCACTGTGTGAGTCTCACCCCATCCGCATGGGTCAGGATCATGTGTGTGGAGAGACCACAAACAAAGCTAAGAAAAAGGGACGAATACATGAGAGCGTCACTTGTGTTTAGGAATTAATGTTTTACGGTATTCACTTTATACAGGTCCGTGCCTGTTTGTCTCTTTACCCTCTGCGAAGTTCACCCTCCCTGGGGCTCCTGGAGCTTCCTCAGGTGTCTACCTGGTAATTATTCCGTTTTCCAGCACGAGCATGGTGGGAAGGGAGGCAGGTTCACCTGGTGAATTGATTGCAGGGCACACGGATCAGGCAAAAAGCCAAAGGGCAGCAGGTGAGGCTGCTGCCATGATCTCCTTCCAGTCGACCGTCTCTACTCAGCAGAGACCGGACCTGCCCCTCGTCTCCCAGCCCTGCGTCTGGAGTGTATTCTCAAAACTTCAGTGGAACAAGAAAGGACCGAGCCTGCTAGAACCAAGGTAGTGTGTTCAATATTATCATGACAGCCATAAAAACTGTTAATATCACACAGAACCAAAGGGAAAAGAGGAGGACTTCTCTGGGACTAGTGTGGGGAGAGAATGACCCTACCTCTTCCTACCATCCCAGGAGGTTACAGGAACCCAGTCATTTCCACCTTAGGGGCCCAACCAGCAGAGACCTGGTGTCCTAACCAAGGGTCATGGGACCCCAGGTGCAGGGTCTGGTGCTTGTGTGGGTCTCACCCCATCTTCATGTGTCAGGATCCTATGTACGCAGAGACCACATATCCGCTCTTTACCTGCAGTGTATCTTGTCCCCTCCGAGATTCTCAACATCTGAATTGTGGGTGTTGCCCTGATTAACCTGAGGTCCTTTTTCTTCATCTTGTCGCATTCACATGAGCTCAGGCATCTTTGAGTGGCTTGCTGCTCTGTGTTCTGCTAAGTGAAAACCTTTGGAGGTGTCATATTAATATCATAACATATCCCATATCCAATTCATAGGGTCATCACTGTCTGGTTTCCCCTACACCAAGCTCAGGTGATTTAATTGTTATTTTATATTGGAGTAGAGTTGCTTTCTGATGTTTTTGTTTGTTTTGGATGTACATGAACTTGATTCAGTTATACATAGACATATATCTATTCTTTTACTTTTTCCCCCTCATATATGTTATTACAATTTTTTCAGTACAGTTTCTTGTTCTATTCAGAAAACTTAATATACTATCAACTTATATATATTAGTTGTATATTTTCATCCCAAACTCTCTTCTAACTTTCTTTTGGTAATTGGAATTTGGTTTTCTCAGGCTGTGAGTCTGTTCGGTGTATTAGTTTTTTTGGTATGAATTTATATATTCCATCTGCACATATCACATATCTGTCTCTCTCTGACTTACCTCACATAGAATTATAATTTCTTGGTTCATCCATGCCACTGCCAATATCATTATTTCATTTTGCTTTATGGCTGAGTAGTAGTCCAGTGTATAATGCACCACATAGTCTTCATATTTCTGTCAATGGACACTTTGGTGGATTCTCTGTCTTGGCTATTGTAAATAGTGCTGCCCTGAATATCAAGGTGCACGTGTCATTTTGAATGACGATTTTTTTCTGAACCTAAGTCCAGGGATGAGATTACAGGATCATATGATACCTCTATGTTTAGTGTTTCAAGGAAACTCCACGCTGTTTTTCACAGTAGCTTCACCATTTACATTCCCATTGAGATAGTAGGAGGATTCCTTTTTCCATATGTTCTCTATAGTATTTATTCTTTGTAGATCTTTTCAGTGATGGCCAATGTGACTAGTGTAAGATGATACGTTATTGACGTTTCGATTGGCATTGATTTAATATCTGTTGATGAGGAGTATCTTTCCATGTGCTTTTATTATTTTACACATTGTGAGTACACTTAACCTCTTGAAACCGGCTTCTAGAAACTTGACCCTGTTTGGAATTCTTTTGCGATGACTTACCCCAGGGCATTTCCTGAGGGCAGGTGTCATTTAAAGCCCTGTGGGGCTTCTAAGGGCCCTGCACCGCCTGTTTTGCGGCGTCCCAGTAGGCTCAGTGGTAAGGGATCCGCCTACAATGCAGGACACTTACAGGAGACATGGATTTGATCCCTGGGTGGGGAAGATCCCCTGGACAGGGAAATGGCAACCCACTCCAGTATTCTTGCTGGAGAATTCCATGGACAGAGAAGCCTGGCAGGCTACAGTCCATGGAGTTGTAGGGTTGGACACAGTTGAGTGACTAAACAATAGCACCTGTTTTAATGTGCATATATTGATCTGAACCAGCTGGTCACTCCCTGCCCCTGACCACGTTTCTTTTTTGGTAAACATCAATTTCTTTTCTTTGTCTGTGAACCTGTTTCTCTTTTGTAATGAAGTTCATTTGTATCCATTTCTAGATTCCGCCAGAAGTGATATCCTATGATACTTGTCTTTCCCTGTCTCGCTTCACTTCCTATGATCACCTCTGGTTTTTTCCCTGTAACTGGAAATGTCATTGTTTCATCCTTTATTTCTGAGTTATATTGCATTGTGTATATGTACCCCATCTTCTGTGTCCATTCATCTGTCTTCATACACTTAAGTTGCTTCTGTTTCTTTGCTACTGTACCTAGTGCTGCCATGATCTTTGGGATGCAGGTGTCTCTTTAAATTTTGGTTTGCTCTGGATCTACGCCTAGGTATGGTATTGCTGGATCACTTGGTACTTCTATGCTTAGTTTTCTAAGAACCATAATGCTCTCCCTAGTGGGTGTACTAATTTACATTCCCACCAACAGTGTAGGAGGGTTTCCTTCTCTCCACAGCCTCTGCAGAATTTAATGTTGTAGGATTTTTGACATGGCCATTTTGATCAATGTGAGATGATACCTCATTGTATATTTGATTTGCTTTTCTCTACGAACTCGTGAGGCTGAGCATCTTTTTATGTGTTTTATAGCCATCTCTACGCCTTCTTTGGAGAAATGTGCGTTTAGACCTTTGGTTGATTTTTACTGGTTTGTTTGTTTTTTGATACTGCACTGTACAAGTTGTTTGTATGTGTTGAAGATAAATTCCTTGTGGGTATCTTTGTTTGCAAGAATTTTTTTCCATTCTCAGGGCTGTCTTTTTTCTTTCACTTGTGATTTCCTTTGCTGTGCAATTGCTTTTTAATATATATTAGGTCCCATTTGTTAATTTTTGTTTTATTTTTCATGATTCTGAGAGATGGATCACAAATGCTGCATTTTATGTCAAAGTGTGTTCTGATTTTTTCTTCAAAAGTTTCTCATTATCTGTCCTTTTATTTAGACCTTTAATCTATTTGCAGTTATTTTTGTGTGTGGTGTTAGGGAGCAGTCTAATTTCATTCTCATTTTCATGCTAAGGAACCTGCCCCGTGTCCTGCACAGTGGCTGCTCCGGATTTCCTTTCCCAGCATCAGTGTGGGAGGGTTCCCTGTGCTCTGCACTCGCTCCAGCATTTACTGTTTGTAGAATTTCTGCCTGTGGCCATTCTGATCAGTGTGAGGTGATACCTCATTGAAGTTTTGATTTGCCTTTCTCTCATATTTAGTGATGTTGACATTTTTCATGTGTTTTTAAAAAAAAAAAAAACAGTGAGAGTTAAACATACGTATTCAACTTGGCTTCTTGAATAAATATTCAAAACATCCTCCCTGTTTTGAATATTTTTCCGATGACCTCCTCTAGGACATTTCTTGAGGGCAGCCCTGCCGGCCTTGGGAATATTAAGAGCCCACGAGCAATGGTTTCAAAGTTGTTGTTATGGGAAATGGCCACAAGGTGGCAGCGTGTCCTTATGCCCAACTCTAGTTACTGAGGGAACGAGAGCCTTGGGGAAAGTCCTGTTCCTGGATTGTCAAGAGTGGAAGGTGCTAGAAGAAGCACTTCAGGCTTGCGTCCCATTCCTTCTTCCTTCCTTGCTCCTGTCCCCTGGACACATCCCAGTTCCTGCAACACCACTCTGGGGAGGGTGCTTTCATCCATAGATGGCAGGATCCTAAGGAAGGAGGCTGGAGGTGGGAACCCCACCAGGAGACATGGCCCCCATGGGGCTTTCCAAAGCTCTTCCAGCCCAGAGGCTCCACATCCTTTGGGTGCAGTAGCCGTAATTTCACTGCAGGAGGACCCTCCTGGATCTGGAGGTTGTGGGCCCGGGCAGAGGGGGGGAGACATGCCAAGTCCATGGGGCAGGGCTCACTGGCTGGCACACACTCTCCAGCTCCGTCAGCCCCATGACAGTCCATCTTTGGGAAACAAGCCTGCCCAGAATCAGGGACGTGACAGCAGCCCAGGTGACTATGGCTGGAATGGAATAGAGTCAGCACCTTTTGTTGTTTATTCTATTTTTATCCTGTCATTTGAACCCTCTGCTTTCATTCAAACTTTGTCCCATTTTTTTTTTTCTCCTGGTGTATGTATTTTTGATACTGAGTGGCAGTGGCTGTTTGTATATTTTGGAGATGAATTCCTTATGTTTGTGTTCCATTTTTTATTTTCCTTGGTATTCAAGTGCTTTTAAAGCTAATCAGTGCCTTTTTCTGGTTTGTAGTTTATTGTTCATTATCCTAAGATATGGATCCACAAAGAATTTGCTATAATATATGTCAAATCAAGTCCTGTTTATATTTTTCTCAAGAATTTCATAGTATCCGTCCTTACATTTGATATACTTCAGTTCAGTCGCTCAGTCATGTCCAACTCTTTGTGACCCTATGAACCTCAGCACGCCAGGCCTCCCTGTCCATCACCGACCCTCAGAGTTTACCCAAACTCATGTCCATTGAGTCGGTGATGCCATCCAACCATCTCATCCTCTGTCGTCCCCTTCTCCTTCTGCCCTCAATCTTTCCCAGCATCAGGGTCTTTTCAAATGAGGCAGCTCTTCACATCAGGTAGCCAAATTATTGGAGTTTCAGCTTCAACATCAGTCCTTCCAATGAACACCCAGGATTGATCTCCTTTAGGATGGAATGGTTGGATCTCCTTGCAGTCCAAGGGACTCTCAAGAGTCTTCTCCAACACCACAGTTCAAGCATCAATTCTATGGCGCTCAGCTTTCTTTATAGTCCAACTCTCACAACCATACATGACCACTGGAAAACCATAGCCTTAACTACACGGACTTTGTTAACAAAGTAATGTCTCTGCTTTTTAATATGCTGTCTTGGTTGGTCATAACTTCCTTCCAAGGAGTAAGGGTCTTTTAATTTCATGACTGCAGTCACCATCTGCAGTGACTTTACAGCCTCCAAAAATAAAGTCAGCCACTGTTTCCCCATTATTTGCCAGGAAGTGATGTGACCGGATGCCATGATCTTAGTTTTCTGAATGTTGAGCTTTGGGCCAACTTTTTCACTCTCCTCTTTCACTTTCATCAAGAGGCTCTTTAGTTCTTCTTCACTTTCTGCCATGAGGGTGGTGTCATCTGCATCTCTAATATTTCTGATTTACTAATATTACTGATATTTCTCCTGGCAATCTTAGTTCCAGCTTGTGCTTCATCCAGCCCAGCGTTTCTCATGATGTACTCTGCATGTAAGTTAAATAAGCAGGGTGACAATGTACAGCCTTGATGTACTCCTTTCCTATTTGGAACCAGTCTGTTGTTTCATGTCCAGTTCAAACTGTTGCTTCCTGACCTGCATACAGATTTCTCAAGAGGCATATCAGGTGGTCTGGTATTCACATCTCTTGAAGAATTTTCCACAGTTTGTTGTAATCCACACAGTCAAAGGCTTTGGCATAGTCAATAAGGCAGAAATAAATGTTTTTCTGGAACTCTCTTGCTTTTTCAGTGATCCAGCAGATGTTGGCAATTTGATCTCTGGTTCCTCTGCCTTTTCTAAAACCAGCTTCAACACCTGGAAGTTCACAGTTCACGTATTGCTGAAGCCTGGCTTGGAGAATTTTCAGCATTACGTTACTAATGTGTGAGATGAGTGCAATTGTACAGTAGTTTGAACATTTTTTGGCATTGCCTTTCTTTGGGATTGGAATGAAAACTGACCTTTTCCAGTCCTGTGGCCACTGCTGAGTTTTCCAAATTTGCTGGCATACTGAGTGCAGCATTTTCACAGCATCATCTTTCAGGATTTAAAATAGCTCAACTGAAATTCTATCACCTCCACTAGCTGTTCATGGTGATGCTTCCTAAGGCCCATTTGACTTCACATTCCAGGATGTCTGGCTCTAGGTGAGTGATCACACCATTGTGATTAGCTGGGTTGTGAAGATCTTTTTTGTACAGATCTTCTGTGAATTCTTGCCACCTCTTCTTAATATCTTCTGCTTCTGTTAGGTGCCTACCATTTCTGTCCTTTATTGAGCCCAATTTTGCATGAAATATTCCTTTGGTATCTCTAATTTTCTTGAAGGGATCTCTAGTCTTTCCCATTCTGTTGTTTTCCTCTATTTGCATTGATTGCTGAGGAAGGCTTTCTTATCTCTCCTTGCAATTCTTTGGAACTCTGCATTCAAATGGGTATATCTTTCCTTTTCTCCTTTGCTTTTCGCTTCTCTTCTTTTCTCAGCTATTTGTAAGGCCTCCTCAGACAGCCATTTTGCTTTTTTGCATTTCTTTTTCTTGGGGATGGTCTTGATCCCTGTCTTCTATACAATGTCACTAACCTCCATCCATAGTTTATCAGGCTGTCTATCAGATCTAGTCCCTTAAATCTATTTCTCACTTCCACTGTATAATCATAAGGGATTTGATCCAGGTCATACCTGAATGGTCTAGTGGTTTTCCCCACTTTCTTCAATTTAAGTCTGAATTTGGTAATAAGGAGTTCATTATCTGAGTCACAGTCAGCTCCCAGGCTTGTTTTTGCTGACTGTATAGAGCTTCTCCATTTTTGGCTGCAAAGAATATAATCAATCTAATTTCAGTATTGACCATCTGGTGATGTCCATGTGTAGAGTCTTCTCTTGTGTTGTTGGAAGAGGGTGTTTGCTATGACCCATGTGCTCTCTTAGAAAAACTCTATTAGCCTTTGCCCTGCTTCATTCTGTACCCAAGGCCAAATTTGCCTGTTACTCCAGGTGCTTCTTGAGTTCCTACTTTTGCATTCCAGTCCCCTATAATGAAAAGGACATCTTTTTTGGGTGTTAGTTCTAAAAGGTCTTGTAGGTCTTCATAGAACCATTCAACTTCAGCTTCTTCAGCGTTACTGGTTGGGGCATAGACTTGGATTACCGTGATATTGAATGGTTTGCCTTGGAAACGAACAGAGATCATTCTGTCGTTTCTGAGATTGCATTCAAGTACTGCATTTCAGACTTTTTTGTTGACTATGATGGCTACTCCATTTCTTCTAAGGGATTCCTGCCCATAATAGTAGATATAATGGTCATCTGAGTTAAATTCACCCATTCTAGTCCATCTTAGTTCACTGATTCCTAGAATGTCAACGTTCACTCTTGTCATCTCCTGTTTGACCACTTTCAATTTGCCTAGATTCATGGATCTGACATTCCAGGTTCCTATGCAGTATTGTTCTTTACAGCATTGGACCTTGCTTCTATCACCAGTCACATCCACAGCTGGGTGTTTATATACTTAGATATACTATTTGGAATTTATTTTTGAATATGGTGTCAGGGAATATTCTAACCTTATTCTCATTTTCATAGCTGAAGAAACCTTCAGAGGTGTCCTTCATAGTGGCTGTTACCAATTTACATCCCAAGCATCAGTGAAGAAGGGTTCCCTTTGTCTCCACACCACCTCCAGCACTTGTTGATTGCAGAGTGTTTGACAAGGGCCATTCCTGCCGGAGTGATGTGATTCCTCACTGCAGCTTAGACCTGCATTTCTCTATTATTTAGCGATGTTTCCATCTTTTCACGTGATTTTTTTAAAATGCCGTGAATTAGCTCTTGCCGTTGGGTTCTTGAAGGCCTTCCCCATTTTGAATTCTTTTTCAATGACTACTTTTAGGACGTTTCTCAAGGGCAGGCGTTTTTTACTTACAGCCCCTGGATCCTCAAGAATATTTAATACCCCGCAGCGCAGCTCTGCATGGTGTTGTTACAGAAAATGGCCACAAGGCGGCAGCACTGCTCCATGCTACAATCTCCCTTTTTTTTTTTAATTCTGTAATTTCCTTGTAATTTTATGTCGGAATATAGTTTCTTTTTTTTTTTTCATTTATTTTTATTAGCTGGAGGCTAATTACTTTACAATATTGTAGTGGTCTTTGTCATACATTGACATGAATCAGCCATGGATTTACATGTATTCCCCATCCCGATCCCCCCTCCCACCTCCCTCTCCACCCGATCCCTCTGGGTCTTCCCAGTGCACCAGGTCCGAGCACTTGTCTCATGCCTCCAGCCTGGGCTGGTGATCTGTTTCACCCTAGATAATATACATGTTTCGATGCTGTTCTCTTGAAACATCCCACCCTCGCCTTCTCCCACAGAGTCCAAAAGTCTGTTCTATACATCTGAGTCTCTTTTTCTGTTTTGCATATCGGGTTATTGTTACCATCTTTCTAAATTCCATATATATGTGTTAGTATACTGTATTGGTCTTTATCTTTCTGGCTTACTTCACTCTGTATAATGGGCTCCAGTTTCATCCATCTCATTAGAACTGATTCAAATGAATTCTTTTTAATGGCTGAGTAATATTCCATGGTGTATATGTACCACAGCTTCCTCATCCATTCGTCTGCTGATGGGCATCTAGGTTGCTTCCCTGTCCTGACTATTATAAACAGTGCTGCGATGAACATTAGGGTACACATGTCTTTTTCAGATCTGGTTTCCTCGGGGTGTATGCCCAGAAGTGGGATTGCTGGGTCATATGGCAGTTCTGTTTCCAGTTTTTTAAAGAATCCCCACACTGTTCTCCATAGGGGCTGTACTAGTTTGCATTCCCACCAACAGTGTAAGAGGGTTCCCTTTTCTCCACACCCTCTCCAGCATTTATTGCTTGTAGACTTTTGGATAGCAGCCATCCTGACTGGCATGTAATGGTACCTCATTGTGGTTTTGATTTGCATTTCTCTGATAATGAGTGATGTTGAGCATCTTTTCATGTGTTTGTTAGCCATCTGTATGTCTTCTTTGGAGAAATGTCTGTTTAGTTCTTTGGCCCATTTTTTGATTGAATCACTTATTTTTCTGGAATTGAGCTGCAGGAGTTGCTTGTATAGTTTTGAGATTAATCCTTTGTCTGTTGCTTCGTTTGCTATTATTTTCTCCCAATCTGAGGGCTGTCTTTCACCTTGCTTATAGTTTCCTTTGTTGTGCAAAAGCTTTTAAGTTTCATTAGGTCCCATTTGTTTATTTTTGCTTTTATTTCCAATATTCTGGGAGGTGGGTCATAGAGGATCCTGCTGTGATTTATGTCGGAGAGTGTTTTGCCTATGTTCTCCTCTAGGAGTTTTATAGTCTCTGGTCTTACATTTAGATCTTTAATCCATTTTGAGTTTATTTTTGTGTATGGTGTTAGAAAGTGTTCTAGTTTCATTCTTTTAAAAAATATGGAACGCTTCACGAATTTTCGTGTCATCCTTGCACAGGGGCCATGCTAATCTTCTCTGTATCGTTCCAATTTTAGCGTACATGCTGCCGAAGCGAGCACTGTAGTTGATTTCTGATGATTGTTTCGGGTGCACATGAACTCGATTCAGTTATACATAGCTGCTTATCTGTTCTCTTTCAGGTCCTTTTCACGTTTAGGTGATTACAATGTGTTCAGCAAACTTCCCTCTGCTTTTCGGTAGCTTCTTCTGGACCATCTGTCTGACACGTGTTAATGTGTGTATGTTGACGCCAAGGCCTTAATTTCTGCTGGCTGTATCTGGATGTTAGGGCCTCTGCAGAGGGAAGAATACTCCAGGTCCAGTTTGGAGGTACGCTGCCTGCCGCATGCTCCCTGCTCCCTCGGCCCCACTCTCCAGCCTTGGGATGCAAGCCACTCTGGCTCCAGGTATGTGACACCAGCCCAGGTCACTATTGCCTGGAGGGAATAGAGTTAGCATTTTTTCCCATTTTTTCTGTTTTTAATCTATTATTTGAACTAGAGTATATAGGTGAATCAAAATCGTGTTGGTTTTTCCCTTTGTTTTTTTTTTTTTTTTGGTTTGTTTTTCCATTTCAATGTCCTGCAACTGGTTCACTTCCACACAGATGTATACGTGTTTTTTGGGGGGTTCTTTTTCCATATAGGTACTTACATAGTGTTGTATAAGATTCCTTGTGTTACACAGTGGGTCCTGGAGTCTTACTTTAGAAATGGTTGTGTGCATATGTTAGTCTGAAGCAGCTCATTTCTCCCTGC
Organism: Odocoileus virginianus; assembly: GCF_023699985.2. NCBI lineage: Eukaryota > Metazoa > Chordata > Mammalia > Artiodactyla > Cervidae > Odocoileus > Odocoileus virginianus. The sequence continues at coordinate 58,639,999 of NC_069689.1, forward strand.
CCCACATCTTACATTCTTGGTGACTGGAAGTTTCCCTTCTAAGTCTTTGAGGCTGTGTCTCTTTTTGAAAGATGTTCATTTGTATCCATTTTCAGATTACACCTAGAAGTGATATCATGTGATACTGGTATCTCCCTGCCTTCCTTACTTCTCTTGGAATGACCACATCTACTTCCTTTTCTGTGTCTGGACTTTGCATTATATCCTACTTTGTATGGTTGAGGTATGTTGCATTGTGTATATGTACCCCGCCTCCTGTATCCATTCATATGTGCTTCTATAATTAGCCTGCTTCCCTGTCTTGGCTGTTAGCTTTGACTACAAAGACCTTTGTCGGCAAAGTGATGTCTCTGCTTTTTAAAACGCTGTCTGGGTTGGTCATAGCTTTCCTCACAGGGAGAAAGTGTAGTCCGCCAGGCTCCTCTGTCCAGTGAATTCTCCAGGCAAAATTACTGGAGTGGGTAGACATTCCCTTCTCCAGGAGAATTTCCTGACCCAGAGATCAAACCCAGGTCTATATTTCTGTATTTCATGTATGAATATATAGGTGCATATTTCATGTATGAAAATAGAATTTTCTATATTTCACATATGAAAATATGTGTGTATTTCCGTATGAAAATTGAGTTTTCTATATTTCATATAGAAAATATAGGTGCATATTTCACATGTGAAAATGGAATTTCTATATTTCATATATGAAAATACCACTGCATAGTTCACATATGAAATTAGAATTTTTTATATTTTATGTATGAAAATATAGGTATTTACATTTGTAGAGTGAACACAGTTGCCATTGTTCTTTAACCAAAATAATCAAAAACTTACTTTAATTTATAATGATACTAAGTCTTACAACTTGGGCTCAGTAAAATGTGAGCCTTGCCTGGATTTCTAGGGCAATAGTTCTCAAACTTCAGCGTGCTTCAGTGCTTCAGAATTGCCTAGAGGGCTTATGAACTCAAATTGTCAGACAGCAGTTCCAAAGCTTTTGATTTAGTAGATTTGCAAATACCAGCCCAGGAACCAGAATGAAAATCATTGTGCCTTTTGAGTAATGCTTTTAAAGACTTAAAATAACTCTTCTAAATCAAGTATACTGTCTTACATCTTAATACATATGAAAGTCTTAATTTGAAACCAGAAGATTGCTAAGTGACTTTTATTTATATGACACTGTGAACTGAAATCAATATGTAGGCATCAAAAATAACATTATATAAAGTGTTTGTTAGAGAACACTGAAAAAAGCAACTTTCAAAAAACCATATTTATTCTGCAGTTAGATTAATTGGCTTGACTAATTAGTTCGTTGTGAAGCAAATTTAAGAGACTAAACTACTTTATATGGTTATTTTAAATCTCATCAAAATTAACTTCTTGATGGATGGAATCTTCTATTTTTAAAAATACCCCAGTTTTATTTTGCTAACTTTTTTATTGTTGATTATTTTTTGTGTTTGTAGCTAGCCATCAACAATATTTTTAAACTGAAGTACAGTTGATTTACATTCCTATATTTGTTTTGGGTGTACAACATAGTGACTCAATGTTTTTATGGAATATACTCTATTTAAAGGCATCACTTTATCTCACTCTGCTGTATACCACGCCATAGTAGCTTGTTTACTTTACAGAGAGTAATGTGCAACGCCTTTTCCCCTACCCTGTCTTGCCCCTCCCACCTCCCTCTCTGCACTGATAACCATTAGTCCTCTATATCAGTGAGTCGGTTTCTGTTTCACAGATAAATTCATTTACATCATATGTTAGATTCCACATAGAAGTGAAATCATATGGTATTTGTCATTGTCTTTCTGACTTCACTTAGTAGAATAATCTCTAGGTCCATGTTGCTGAAAATGGCATTATATTACTATTTTTTACATTTCATACATGAAATTATGCATATTTCATCTCTGAAAAGGGAATTTTCTATATTTCATATGTGAAAATAGAGGCCCATATATCATATATGAAAGTGGTTGAATTTTCTGTATTTCATATATGAAAACAGAGGCACATATTGAAAAGTAAAATTTTCTATATCTTATATATGAAAGGAGAGCTGCATATTTCAACTATGAAAGTGGTAGAATTTTCTGTATTTCATATATGAGCAAGGAAGTGCATATTTCATGTATGAAAGTGGTAGGATTTCCTTTACTTCATATAGAAAATAGAGCGACTGAACAAAGTCTGGTCTACACTGATTATGATTGGATGAGACTGTGTACTTTCTGTGATGAGAACACTTAGACCTGACCTTGTACTCTGCGCACTAGGACATGGAGACCCGGGTAGAGACCTGGCCTGGCCTCTGTCCTGGAAAACTCTGTGCCTGCATCTGAATGTTGGTGCTCAGATGTCTGGGCTCTGGGGCTGAGGTGGGCTTCTCTGGGTAGCCGTGCTCTCCTCTGAGTGGGGCTCCACGGCCCTCCCGGGGTCAGCGCTGCGGTAGGGCTCCTAGTCTGTCCCCTGCCAGGTTCACCTCCCTGGGGCGCCTGGCGACCCCTCAGGTGGGCTACCTGGTAATCATTCCAATTTTCCAGCACATTCGGGTTGAGTAGGGAGGCAGGTTCACCTGGTGAATTGATTCCAGGGCACAGGGATCAGGCAGAAAGTCAATGGGCAGCAGGTGAGGTTGCTGCTCTGGTCTCCTTCCCGTCGACTCTCTCCTCCGAAGAGAACAGAGCTGCCCCGCGTCTCTCAGCCCAGCTCTCCTGTTTTCTCAGCACCTCAGCGGGACAAGAAAGACAGAGCCTGCCAGAAGCAAGGGAGTGTGTTCACCTCTAGCATGAACTTTCAAACCAGCAAAAAATCACACAGAACCACAGTGAAAACAGGAGGACTTCTCTAAAACATTAGTGGGGGGAGGAGACAGACCCTACACTTCTTTCTACCATACCAGGAGTTAACAGGAGCCCACTCATTTCCACTTTAGGGGCCCAACCAGCAGAGACCTGGTGTCCTAACCAAGGGTCATGCAACCCCAGGTGCAGGATCTAGGGAGGTGGTGTCACCTTGGAGACTGTAGAAGTGTGTCCCCAGGTGCAGGGTCTGGGGAATGTGTGGGTCTCACCCCATCCACGTGGGTCAGGACCCTGTGTACACAGAGATCACGTATCTGCTCTTTACCCGCAGTGTGTCCTGTCTCCTCGGAGATTCCCAGCGTCTGAATTGAGGGCGTTGCCCTGATTAACCTGTGGTCCTTTTCCTTCTCTTCACCTTGTCGTGTTCACATGAGCTCAGGCACCTTTGAGTGGGTTGCTGCTCTGTGTTCTGCTGAGTGAAAACCTTTGCTGGTATCATATTAATATCAGCATATCACATGCTAATTCATGGGGTACAACTGTCTGGTTTCCCCTAGACCGAGCCAAGGTAATTTAGCTTGTAATTGAATTGTTATTTTATATTGAAGTAGAGTTGATTTCCCATATTTAGTTTTACATGTACATGAACTTGATTCAGTTATACATGGATGTATATATATTCTTTTTCTGTTTTTTTTAATATATGTTATTACAGTATGTTCAGGAGAGTTCCGTGTTCTATTCAGTAGGTCCTTTTTCATTATCAACTTGACATATATTCATGTGTATATGTTCATCCCAAACTCTTAATTTATCCCTCCCTTCTAACTTTCTTTTGATAATCAGAATTGGTTTTCCCAGGCTGTTTCTGTTTTGTACATTAGTTCAATGGTATGAATTTATATATTCTAACTGTACATGATATCTTAGGATGTTTGTCATTTTGTCTTTGGCTTATCTCACATAGAATTATAATATCTTGGTTCATCCATGCTGGTGCCAATATGATTATTTCATTCTGTTTTAAGGCTGAGTAGTATTTTAGTGTATAGATGTACAATGTAGTCTTCATATTTGTGTCAATGGTCATTTTGGTGGATTCTAAGACTTGGTTATTGTAAATAGTGCTGCCCTGAAAATCGAGGTGCATATGTCCTTTTGAATGATGATTTTCTTTGGATCTAAGCCCAGGAATGGGATTGCAGGATCATATGATATCTCTGTGTTAAATGTTTCAAGGAACCTCCATGCTGTTTTCCATCATGGCTTCAGCAGTTACATTCCCACCAAGGTTGTAGGAAGATTCTATTTTCTGTACATTCTCTACAGTTTTTATTCTTTGTAGATCTTTTTGATGATGGCCATTGTGACTAGTGTAAGGTGATAGCTTATTGAAGTTTTGATTGGCATTGATTTAATAATTATTGTGGAGTATCTTCACATATGCTTTTATTATTTTACACCTTGTGAGTACAATTTACCTCTTGAAATGGGCTTCTTGAAACTTGGCCCTGTTTGAAATTCTTCTGCAATGGTTTTCCCCAGGACATCTCTTCAGGGCAGGTGTCATGTGAAGCCCTGTTGGACTTGTGACTATTAGGAGCCCTTCAGCACCTGTTTTATGACTTCCCTGCTGGCTCAGTGATAAAGAATCCACCTGCAGTGCGGGAGACTTGCAGGAGACATGGGTTCGATCCCTGTGTCAGAAAGCTCCCCTGGTGGAGGAAATGGCAACCCACTCCAGCATTCTTGCCTGGGAAATCCCATGGACAGAGGAGCCTGATGGGCTGCAGTCCACGGGGTCACACAGGGTCAGACGTGACTGAGCGACTAAACAGTAACACCTGTTTTAATGTGCATATGTTGATCTGAACCAGATAATTACTCCCTGCCCCCTCCACATTTCTTTTTTAGTAACCATAAGTTTCTTAGATTCTAAGTCTGTGTATCTTTCTCTTTTGTAAAGAAGTTCATTTGCATCCATTTTTAGATTACATCTAGGAGTGTTATATGATACTTGTCTGTCCCTGTCTCCCTTACTTCACTTGAAATGATCGCCTTGATCTTCTTTTCTGTGGCTGGACTTGCGATTATTTCCTACTTCTTTTTGGTTGAGAAATATTGCACTGTGTGTATGTACCCCATTGTGTATCCATTCATCTGTAATTTTATCAATTAGCTTGCTTCCCAGACTTGGCTGTTGTACCTCGTGGGGCCAAGATTGCAGGGGTTCCTGTAACTTTTAAAATTTTTATTTTTTCCAGATGTATGCCCAGACATGGGATTTCTGGGTCCTGAAACACTTGTATGTTATTTTTTATATGAACCTCCATGTGTTCTCCCTACTGGATGAACCTATGTACATTGCGATCAACAGTGCAGGATGGTTCCCTTGTCTCCATATGCCCCTAGCATTTATTCTTTTTAAAATAATTTATTCATTTATCTTTGGTTGCACTGAGTCTTGGTTGCTGAGCGTAGGTTTTCTCTATGTGCAGCAAGCGGAGGCTACTCTCTAGTTTCACGGTGCAGCTTCTCGTTGTGGTGGCTTCTGGTTGCAGAATGTGGGCTCTAGAGCACCAGGCTTCAGGAGTTGCCTTGCGAGGACTCAATAGTTGTGGTTCAAGGCTCAACAGTTTTGGTTCATGGGCTTAGTTGTCCCACATATGTGGAATCTTCTCAGACCAGGGATCGAACCCGTGTCTCCTGCATTTGCAGGCTGGTTCTTAATCACTACACCACCAGGGAAGTCCTCACATTTATTCTTTAAGATGTTTTGAAATGGCCATTCTAACCAATGTGAGTGCTGAGCTCTTTGGACTTTTGATTTGTGTCTCTCTAATAAAAGCTCAGTTGGTAAAGAATCCACCTGCAATGCAGGAAACCCTGGTTCGATTCCTGGGTCAGGAAGATCTGCTGGAGAAGGGATAGGCTATCCACTCCAGTATTCTTGGGCTTTCCTTGGGGCTCAGCTGGTAAAGAATCTGCCTGCAATGCAGGAGACCTGGATTTGATCCCTGGGTTGGGGTATTCTGGCCTGGAGAATTCCATGGGCTGTATAGTCAATGGGGTCACAAAGAGTTGGACACGACTGAGCAAATTTCACTTTAGGGCTTCCCTTGTAGTTCAGTTGGTAAAAAGTCTGCCTGTGGTGCAGGAGACCTGGGTTTGATCCCTGTGTCAGGAAGATCCCCTGGAGAAGAAAATGGCAACCCACTCCAGTGTTCTTGCCTGGAGAATCCCATGGACAGAGGCGCCTGGCATGCTACAGTCCATGTGGTCACAAGAGTCGGACATGATTTAGTGACTAAAGAGAAAGAAAGAATAATTAATGATGCTGAGTATCTTTTCATGTGCCTAACTGCAATCTGTAGGCCTTCCTTAGAGAAATACCCATTTCAATCTTTGGCCCATTTTGATCTTGGGTTGTATTTATTCTTAATACTGAGTTGCACGAGCTGTTTGTATATTTTGGAGATGAATTCCCTGTGGGTGTCTTTGGTTGCAAATCTCCCCTGTTCTGAGGGTTGTGCTTGTCTTACGGTTAGGGTTTCCTTTGTAGGCAAATGGTTTTCAGGTTAATGAGGCCCCATTTTCTGATCTGTGGTTTAATTTTCATTATTCTGAGAGGTAGAGCCACAGCAGACTTGCTGCATTTTATCTCAAATCATGTCCTATTTATATTTTCCTCAAGAATTTCATAGTATCCATCATTACCGTTAGACATTTATACTACTTGGAGCTTATTTTGTGTTTGGTCTTAGGGAGTTTTCTAATTTACTTCTCATTTTCATGTCTGAAGGAACCCTCATGTTGTCCTCCACAGTGGCTGTTACAATTTCCATCCCAAACATCAGTAGAGGAGGGTTCCCTTGTCTGCACACCCTCTCTAGCACTTACTGTTTGTAGAGTGTTTGGCAATGGCCATTCTGACCAGTGTGATGTGATACCTTGCTGTAGTTTAGATTTGCATTTCTCTAATGTTTAGTGATGTTGACATAATTTCATGTGATTTTTTTTTAAAGGGTATGAGTTAAACTTACATCTTGACATTGGCTTCTTTAATGCCTACCTTGTTTTGAATTCTTTTTTCATGACCACCCATAAGACATTTCTTGAGGGCATGTGTTTAATTTTTTATAGCCCCTAGATCCTTGTGAATATTAAATGTCCGGCAGCACCGCTCTTCATGGTGTTATTATAGAAAGTGGCCACCAGGCGGCAGCACTGTTTCATGTCCAACTGGTTCTTCATGCACTCTGAGCCTTTGGAAAAGTTGGCTTCCAGGGCTGTGACTGAGAGTAGAATGTGCCTGAGCAAACACGCAAGAACTTGCCTCACTACTTCTTCCCCTTAAGGCTTCACCCCTCCCTTTCAGACTCATCCCAACCTGGGGCACTGCTCCCCGCTGAGGTGCCTAGGAGGCTGCACTCTCAGGAAGGAGGCTTCAGCTGGGGACCCCAGCACCAGGGAACTTGGTTGATAGGTGACTTTATCAAGTTCCTTGTGGCTAAAGGGTCGAGCCGTCATCCTTTGGGTGCACTAGGCTCTATGGTCCCAGCCAGGGACAAACCTGTAACTACAACTTGTAGATGTAGTTACTACCTCTAAACCAGATGCTACAGGTTTAAGAGCAGCCTCGGTTAAGGGCACCCAGTCCGACTGTCTCAACCTCTCTCCTGCCCAGTCATGGGACTCAAGTCTAGTCAGGTTCCAGATTTGGCAAGCCGAGTCAGGGAGATCAGAGGGAATAAGATAGACCTTTCTTTTTTCTTTTCTTTAATCTCATGCCTGCACAATGTTTACCTGTATTTGATTTGCAGTTTTGTGTTTGTCAGTGTAAGGGCTCCTGATTCTGTTATGACAGATACATACAGCATATCTGTTCTTTTTCACTTCTTAGCCATAGAGGTTATCAAACAAAGTTTCTGGGGTCCTTAATTCAAGGCCCTTTGAAGGGAGTGCAGCCTTCTAGGCCCCTCACCAGGGGCTGTAGCCAAGTTTGGGATGAGTCTGCAGGGGAGGGGAGAAGCTTAGAAGGAGTGAGACACAAGCCTCAGGCACATTCCGCTCTTAAATCACAGGCCAGGAGACCGACTCTCCTTAAGTCTCTGGTTGCCTGAGGACCAGAGTTGGGCGTGAAGAAGTGCTGCCACCTTGTGGACATTTCCTGTAACTACAACTTGTACACCTGTGCTTACTGGTACCTCCATTCACAAGGCCTATGGGGCTGCTAATGACAGCTGCCCTCAGGAAAGGTCCTGGGCGGGTATTGCAGAAATAAATTCCAAACACAACTGAGTCAAGGAGCCAATTGCGACAGGTAACTTTCCTCAAATTCTTTAAGGAAAAAAAAAGAAAAAATGGCCACAGGACAGGCCGTTCAGCATCTAATTGCTACAGGAGGAATGACAATACTAGGTTTAGCTTGTCCCAAAGGTCTTTTTTTCCTTTGGCATGTGAAAACTGTCTTTTCTAAGGGCTGTTGGCAATGTCCATTCTCACCAACCATGTAGTGGGGTTGAACCATCTCCTGGCTCTCTCCTGCATTTACTGTTTGTAGACATGTGGCGATGTCCGTTCTGACTGATGGGATTGATTTCTTGTTGTTTCGATTGTCATGCCCCTCACTGATCATCATGTCCTGTGGTGGTTTGGGGTTTTATTCCCATAAAGAATTTAGGATCTTTACCTGTCATGGTGGCTGTTTGAATGTCGATTCTGTTTGGACTGTATTTCTGCAACACCTGCCCAAGCCCTCTCCTGAGGGCAACTTGTCATTACAGCCCCCCAAGAATTGTGAGTTGGAGGTGCAAGTGCGCACTGCTGGTCAAGTTGTAATTACAGGAAGTGTCCACAGGCAATAGCAATTCTGCATGCCCAACTCTTATTTCCCTTGCAAGGAGGTCCTTAGGGAAAATCAGCTTCCTGGGCTATGAATTATAGTGGAAAGTGCCTGAGGAAACACACAAGGATGTGGTCTCAGTACTTCTCCCTCTAAAGCACCCCCTTCCCTTTTAGCCCCCCCCCCCCCAAGCCTGGGCCAAAGCACCCTGCTGAGGGGCCCAGGAGGCTCTACTCTCAGGAAGGTGGCTTGAATTGGGCACCAGAGCACCAGGAGACCTAGAGTTAGGTTACTTTCCAAGGTCCTGGAGGTCAGAGGGTTGGGCTGCCATCCTTTAGGTGCCCTGGGACTGTTCCCAGCCAAGCAAACCAGACAGTACGGGTTTGGGGGGGCTCTATTACCAGCACCCTGCCCGCAGTCTCTGACCCATCCAGTCCAGCATGGGCACCCACGCCTGCTCAGGGGCCAGGGAAGGGATTGCAGCCCAAGTCAGGGAGGTTGGAGGGAACGAATGGGCCTTCCTTTTCCTTCTTTTCAGTTCAGTCAGTCATGTCTGACTCTTTGTGACCCCAGGGACTGCAGCATGCCAGGCCTCCCTGTCCTTCACCAATTCCTGGAGTTACTCAAACTCATGTCCGTTGAGTCGGTGATGCCATCCAACCATCTCATCCTCTGTCATCCCCTTCTCCTCCCACCTTCAATCTTTCCCAGCATCGGGGTCTTTTCAAATGAGTCAGTTCTTCACATCAGGTGGCCAAAGTATTGGAGTTTCAGCTTCAGCATCAGTCCTTCCAATGAATATTCAGGACTGATTTCCTTTAGGATGGACTGATTGGATCTTCTTGCAGTCCCAGGGACTCTCAAGAGTCTTCTCCAACACCACAGTTCAAAAGCATCAATTTTTCAACACTCAGCTTTCTTTATAGTCCAACTCTCACAACCATACATGACCACTGGGAAAACCATAGCTTTGACTAGACGGACCTTTGTTGGCAAAGGAATGTCTCTGCTTTTTAATATGCTCTCTAGGTTAGTCATAACTTTTCTTCCAAGGAGCAAGCATCTTTTAATTTCATGGCTACAGTCACCATCTGCAGTCATTTTGGATCCCCCCAAAAATAAAGTCTCTCACTGTTTCCATCGCTTCACCATCTATTTGCCATGAAGTGATGGGACCAGATCCCATGATCTTTGTTTTATGAATGATGAGTTTTAAGCCAGCTCTTTCACTCTCCTCTTTTACTTTCATCAAGAGGCTCTTTGGTTCTTCTTCGCTTTCTGCCATAAAGGTGGTGTCATCTGCATCTCTGAGGTTAGATATTTCTCCTGATAATCTTGATTCCAGCTTGTGCTTCATCCAGTCCTGTGTTTCTCATGATGTACTCTGTATATAAGTTAAAGAAGCAGGGTGACAATATACAGCCTTGTACTCCTTTCCCAATTTGGAACCAGTCTGTTGTTCCATGTCCAGCTCTAACTGTTGCTTCCTGACCTGCATACAGATTTCTCAGGAGGCAGGTCAGGTGGTCTGGTATTCCCATCTTTTGAAGAATTTTCCACAGTTTGTTGTGATCCACACAGTCAAAGACTTTGGCATAGTCAATGAAGCAGAAGTAGATGTTTTTCTGGAACTCTCTTGCTTTTTGGATGATCTTTTACTTTTCTTTAATCTCCAGTTCTGCACTTCTTGTCAGTAACAGCCACCTGATTCAATGATGACACATACATATAGACAATCACTTTTGGGGGGGATTATTTTGCCATAAGTTATTTCAGAAGGATGAGCAAAGTTCACTCTGCTGAGCGAACTTTCCATGTCCTTCTGGATTATCTGTTAGATATACAGATTTTTTTGTGTTTGTGGAAGAAAGGAAGGGAGGAGATAATCCTTGTGAATTATCTACAACAGACAGTTATAACACTGACAGAGATAGATTTCTTTGTATATGTTAGAGATACAGGTTTCTGTGTGTATTTAAAAGGAAGAGAGTGAGGAGAGGATAATCCTTGTGGTATCATTGTTGTTCAGTTGCCTAGTCACGGCTCACTCTTTTTGTGTGTGTGTGAAGATGACAATTCTTTTAATTTTTTTTGTAAATTTAATTATTTTAATTGGAAGCTAATTACAATATTGTGGTGGTTTTTGCCATACATTCACATGAATCAGCCATGAGTATACATGTGCTCCCCATCCTGAACCCCCCTCCCACCTCCCTCCCCATCCCATCCCTCAGGGTCATCCCAGTGCACCAGCCCTGAGCACCCTGTCTCATGCATCGAACCTGGACTGGTGATCTATTTCACATATGATAACATACATGTTTTAGTGCTATTCTCTCAAATCATCCCACCCTCACCTTCTCCCACAGAGTCCAAAAGTCTGTTTTTTACACCTGTGTCTCTTTTGCTGTCTCGAATATAGCGTTATCATTACCATCTTTCTAAATTCCATATATATGCATTAATATACTATACTGGTGTTTTTCTTTCTGACTTACTTCACTCTGTATAATAGGCTCCAGTTTCATCCACCTCATTAGAACTGATTCAAATGCATTCTTTTTAATAGTTGAGTAATATTCCATGGTGTATATGGAATTACAGACGAATTATCCATTCGTCTGCTGATGGACATCTAGGTTGCTTCCATGTCCTGGCTATTGTAAACAGTGCTGCGATGAACATTGGGGTACACGTGTCTCAATTCTGGTTTCCTCAGTGTGTTTGCCCAGCAGTGGGGTTGCTGGGTCATATGGCAGTTCTATTTCCAGTTTTTTAAGGAATCTCCACACTGTTTTCCATGGTGGGTGTCCTAGTTTGCATTCCCACCAACAGTGTATCAGGGTTCCCTTTTCTCCCCACCCTCTCCAGCATTTATTGTTTGCGGAATTTTTGATAGCAGCCATTCTGACTGGCATGAGATGGCACCTCATTGTGGTTTTGATTTGCATTTCTCTGATAATGAGTAATGTTGAGCATCTTTTCATGTGTTTGTTAGCCATCTGTATGCCTTCTTTGGAGAAATGTCAGTTTAGTTCTTTCATGGCCGACTCTTTGCGACCCCATGGACCTCAGCAAGCCAGGCATCCTTGGCCCTGACCATCTCCCAATTTGCCCAAATTCATATCCATTGCACCGGTGATTGCATCCAACCATCTCATCCTCTGACACCCTCTTCTGCTCTCTATCTTTCCCAGCATCAGGGACTTTTCCAATGAGTCAGCTGTTTGTGTAAGATGACCAAAATTCTGGAGCTTCAGCATCACTCCTTCCAAAAAGTATTTAGGGCTGATTTCTCTTAAGAGACTGGTGTGATCTCCTTGCTGTCCAAGGGACTTTCAGGAGTGTTCTCCAGGACCATAGTCTAGTTCCTCTTCTCCTAAACCCAGTTGGACATCTTGAAGTCCTTGGTTCACATAATGCTGAAGCCTAGCATGCAAGATTTTAAGCATTGATCTTACTAGCCTGGGAGATGAGTGCAACTGTCTGATAGTTAGCACATCTTTGGTACCACCCTTCTTGGGAATCGGGTGAGGATTGACCTTTTCCAGTCCTGTGGCCACTGCTGGGTCTTCCAGATTTGCTGACGTATTGAATGCAACACCTTAATGGCATCAGCCTTTATGGTTTTGGATAGCTCTACTGGATCTAGTGGATCCAGTAGATCGAATCCACTAGATTTTTTAACAGCAGGCTCATGAGTTTCTCACGGCAAGTATACTGGGGTGGTTCGCCATTCTCTCCTCCAGCGGATCACGTTTCGTCAGAACTCTCCGGTATGACCCATTCATCTTGGGTGGCATGGCTCATGGCTTCAGTGAGTTATGCAAATCCCTTTGGCACGGCAAGGCGGTGATCCGTGAAGGGGGGAGTATCATTACAGATACAGACTCCTGTGTATATGTTATTCTGGACCTCTGATTTTATCCCTGCCCATTTATTGCTACTTTTTTGAGACTGATTGATTGTGACTGAATTCTCAGCGAGTATTTTGTTTTAAATGAGTTCCTTTGTATATTTTTTAAAATTTTGCCTTTAAGGGATATCATATCATTTTATCTTCCTCTGTCTCTAGCTGACTTCACTTATTGTATGATCCTCCAAGGCCCATTCTTCTAGTGACCGATGACTTAATGTCATAATTTCAGTGGTGGCTTTTCACGGATGAGGAATAGCCCACTATATATGTGTACCACATCTTCTTTAACCTTTAATCTGTTGGTAGACATTTCCTCATGTCTGTGTCTCAGCTAACATAAGTAGTGCTGCAGTGAATGTTGGGGAGCATGTGTCTTTTGAAATCATGTTTTTCATGGGACATATGACCAGGTGTGGGTATGTCAGATCCTAGGCTTGACTCCTTTGAAAGTTTTTTCCTTGCTTGGGGAGGCTGTCCTTTCAGTGGCCGTTGCCAGTGTCAACCCCACAGACAGTCAGGCAGGGAGCAGGAGGTGTTACATCTCATGCCAGCCCACTACTGCATTTATCTGTAGACTTCTTAGTATGACCATTCTGACCAGTGTGATTAGATTTCTTCTTGTTATTCTGATTGGTATTCCTCATGTAATAATTAGGGGTGCTGAGCATCTCGTCCTGTGTCCTTTTGGGGATTGTTTTCCTTCTTTATTTTTCCTTAAAGTGTGAGAAGAAAATGTACCTGTTGCATTTGGCGTCTTGAAAGTCAGTTGTGTTTGGACTTTATATCTGCAGTAACTGCCCAGGACCTTTCCTGAGGGCAGCTGTCCTTAGCAACCCCCAGGCCTTGTGAAGGGAGGTGCCAGTAAGCAAGGAGTTTAAGCTGCAGTTACAGGAAATGTCCACGAGGCGGCAGCACTATTTCATGTCCAACTTGTGCTTAGTCCCTCAGCCGTGTCCCACTCTGCAACCTCATGGACTGTAGCCCGCCAAGCTACCCTTTCCATGGGGATTCTCCGGGCATGGATACTGGAGTGGGTGCCAGGCCCTCCTCCAGGGGATTAGCTCAACCCAGGGATTGAACCCAGGCCTCCCGCATTGCAGGAGGACTCTTTACCAGCTGAGCTATCAGGGAAGCCCAAGAATACTGGAGTGGGGAGCCTTTCCCTTCTCCAGGGCATCTTCCCGACCCAGGAATCAAATCAGGGTCTCCTGCATTGTAGGAAGATTCTTTACCAGCTGAGCTACCAGGGAAGCCCCCAGTCCAACTGTGGTTCTTCAGACAAACTGAGACTTCAGGAAAGTCGGCTTCCTGGGCTGTGAATAAGAGTGGGATGTGCCTGAGAAACACCCAAGGCCTTGTGTCGCACTGCTTCTTCCCCTCAAGGCTTCACCCTTCCTTTCAGACTCATCCCAACGTGGGACACTGTTTTCTGCTGAGGTGCCTAGGAGGCTGCACTCTGGAAAGAGGTTTCAGCTGGGGACCCAGCACCAGCAGACCTGGAGGCTAGGTGACTTTTCCAAGGTCCTTGTGGCCAGAGGATCAAGCCACCATCCTTTGGGTGCACTAGGGTCTATGGTCCCAGCCAGAGCAAAACAGATAGTCAGGTTTAAGAGGGGCTCGATTAAAGGTACTCACCATGACTGTCTTGACCCCTCTCCAGTCCAATCATGGGGACCCAAGCCTGGTCAGAATTCCAGGGACTGGAAAGCAGCCCAAGTCGGGGAGATCAGAGGGGATAAAATAGGCAATAGTCTTCTCTTTTCTTTAATTTCATGCCGATACAATGTTGACCTATATTTGTTTTGCAGTCTTGTGCTTATTGTCAGTGTACAGGCTCCTGATTCAGTTATGACATACAGCATATCTGTTCTTTTTTAAATTTTTTGCCATAGAGATTATTGAACAAGGTTGAGCAAGCTCCCTGGGCTGAATATTATGTCCTTCTGAAGTATCCATTCTGACTGTATGTGACACCAAGGACTGTAACCCTCTAGGTTCCTCTTTCCATGGATTCTCCAGGCATGAAAACTGGAGTGGGTAGCCATTCCCTTCTGGAGATCTTTTGGATCCAGGAGTTGAATGTAGGCTTCCACATTGCCATCATATTATTTACCTTTGAGCCGCCAAGGAACCCCTAGTATCTATTAGAGATACAGATTTTTTTTGTATATGTAGAAGAAAAGAGGAAGGAGATAATCCTTTGAATTATCTATTTTTTGTTGTTCAATCACTCAGTCCTGTCTGACTCTGAGACACCATGGACTGCAGCATGCCAGGCTTCCCTGTCCTTCACCATCTCCCAGAGCTTGCTCAATCTCATGCCCATTAAGTTGGTGATGCCATCCAACCATCTCATCAGGTACATATTTGTGTACATGTGGAAGGAAGGAGATATTCATTGTGAATCATCTATTACAGATACGGTTTTGGGTGTATATGGTAGAGATACAGATTTAAGTGTATATGTGGAAGGAAGGTAGGGAAGGAAGGAGATAATCCTTGTGAAATATCTCTTACAGATACAGATTTCTGTGTATACATTAGTCCTTAATTCATAATTCATCCCTGGCTATTTATTCTTTTTTTGTTGTTGTTTGTTTTTGGTAATTCCTTGTTTCTCTTTAAATTTTCAGAGTCTCTTTTGTGTTGTAAAGTAGTTTGTATATATCACTTTTTTTATTTGCCTAGAAGGAAGATCATATGCTATTCTCTTCCTGCCTGGCTGAATACAGTTAGTGTATGATCCTCCAAGGTCCGTCCGTGTGGTGCATAATTTCATAATTTCAGTGCTGCTTGTGTGTGTCTGACTAATGCCAATGTGTTTATGTCCCACATCTGCAATAAGCTTTGTTCCTTCAGAGGACATTTGTGGTTCTGTGTCTTGGCTACTAAGGAGTACAACAGTGAATGTTGGGGTGCATGTGTCTTTTTGAATGATGGTTTTCTCAGGGATATAGGCCCAGGTGTGGATGTCAGATACTAGGCTTTGCTCTCTTCAATGGTTTATCTTCTGCCATGCGGAGACTGTCTTCTCTACAGGTGATGGCAACGTCCATCCCCACCGACCGTGTGGTGGGGTTCAATCCTGTCCTGGCTCTTTTCTGCTTTTACTGCTTGTAGACCTTTGAGGATATCCATTCTGACTGGTGGGGTTTGATTCCTTGTTATTGTTTTGATTGTCATTCCTCCTGTAATAATTACGATGCTGAACATCTTGTTCTGTGGCTGTTTGAGGGTTTTTTTTTCCTTCTTTCTTTTCCATAAAGGATTTGAAGAAATTCACATGTCCTAATTGACTTCTTGAAAGTTGAATGTGTTTGGAAATTTTTCTGCAGTACCCACCATAGGACATTTCCTGAGGGCAGCTCTCATTAAAAGCCCCTTGGTCTTGTGAACTGGACTTGCAATGAAGCATTGCTGGTCAAGTTGTATTTGTAGGAAATGTCCACAAGACAGCAGCATTTCTTCATGCCCAACTGTTGTTCCTGGAGCACAGAGATCCTTAAGAAAAACTGGCTTCCTGGGCTGTGAATTACAGTGGAAAGTGTGAGCAAATACCCAAGGGCTTGTGTCTCACTCCTTCTTCCCCCTAGAGCTCCAACTTCCCCTTTAGACACCTCCCCGCCTGGGCCACAGCAACCTGCTGAGGTGCCTAGGAGGCTGCATCTCAGGAAGAAGGCTAGAATTGGGGACCACACCATGAGGAGATCGAGAAGTGAGGTGAATTTTCCACGGTCCTGAAGGTCAGGACTGAGCCACCATCTTTTGGGTGCCGTGGGGACCTTGTTCCCAGCCAACCAATTCAGACAGTATGGGTTTAAAAGGGAGGTCAATTAAGGACACCCTGCCTGGCTGTCTCATCCCCATCTAGTCTAGCCATGGGACCCAGGCCTACTCAGGCTCCAGGGATGGGTTAGCAGCCCAAGTTAGGAGTTCGCAGGGAAGAAAATAGGCATTCCTTTTCTTTCTTTCACTTTTCTTTAATCTCTAGCTTTTTGCTTCAGGTCAGTATACAGCCACCTGATTCAATTATGACATACACAAACAGCATATCTCTTGTTATGGGACCTCTAAGCAAATGCTGACCACATGTTTGACTATGAGGCTTCTAGGCAGATGCTCAATTCGGGTCTGCCTAGAAGCCTCTAGGCAGATGGTCAGCTCATGATTGACTATAAGGCCTCTAGGCAGATGCTCAGCTCATGATTGACTATAAGGCCTCTAGGCAGATGCTCAGCTCATGATTGACTATAAGGCCTCTAGGCAGATGCTCAGCTTGTGTTTATCTAGAGGCCTCAATGCTCTTGCTCAATTCGTGTGTGTCTATGAGGCCTCAAGGCAGATGCTCACCTCATCTGTGACTATGAGGCATCTAGAAAGGCTCTCAGCTCATGTCCTCACCTTGTCGTGTAGGCATTTGGGTTTTTCTTTTTTTTTCCTTTCCTAAAAGGGTGCAATGAAAGTTGGCGTTTGAAATTAGCTTCTTGAAAGTCAGTTGTGTTTGGAATTCATTTCTGCAATAGCCACCCCAGGACCTTTCCTGAGGGCAGCTGTCATTAGCAACTCCACAGGCCTTTTGAATTGAGGTGCCAGTCAGCACTGGTGGGCAAGCTGTTGTTACAGGATACGTCCACAAGGCGGCAGCACTTCTTCATGCTCAACTCTGGTTCTACCTGCAACCAGAGCCTTAGGGAAAGTCAACCTCCTGGGCTGTGAATTAGAGTAGAAATTGCCTGAGCAAATACCCAGGCCCTTCTATCTCACCACCTCGTCCCCCCTGAAGCTTTACCCCTCCCCTCTAGCCTCATGCCTACCTGGGGCACCACCCCCTGCTGAGGTGCCTAGGAGGCTGCACTCTCAGGAAGGAGTCTTGAGCTGGGGACCCAAGCACCAGGAGACCTGGGGTCTGGGTGATTTTCTGTGTTTCTCAAAGTCAAAGGGTCAGGCCAGTAGGATTTGGGTTCACTAGGGATTCTGGTCCAAGACAGGACAAACCAAACTGTACAGGTTTAAGAAGAATATCTATGTTCGGCACCCTGCTATGCTGTCTCTACCCATCCCCAGTCCAGCCCTGGGACTCAGGCCCACTCAGGGTCCAGGGATGGGATGACAGCCCAAGTCTTGGAGGAGGCAGGGAATGAAGTAGGCATTAGTTTTCTTTCCTTTCCTTAGTCTCATGCTGATGCCATGTTGAAGTCTAGTCCATTTGCAGTTGTGTGCTTGTCCTTAGTGTACAATGAACTGATTCAGTTATGACAAATATATTCAGTTATGACAAATATATTCATATGTGTAGTGTTCGTTTTGATTTTTTTGCCATAGAGTTTATTGAACAAGTTTCAGTAAAGTTCTCTATTCTAATCTTCAGGTCCCTGTGGAGTATTTATTAGAGATACAGATTTTTTGTACATGTGCAAGGAACCAAGGAAGTAGTCCTTATAGATTATCTATTCCAGTGATATATTTCTATGTCTATGTTAGAGACAAATACTTCTGTGTATATGTGCATGGCTGTGAAAAGTTGCCACTATGAGCCATGAACGACACTGGGATTCTTGGCCTCCGAAGGAGAGGAATCCAATCTGGGGCCAGAGACGAGGCTTGATTGCTCAGAGCTTTTGTGTGATAAAATATAAAAGAGAGAAAGCATCTGACACAGACATCAGAAGGAGGCAGAAAGAATGCCCCCTTGCTAGTTTTTAGCAAGAAGTTATATACCTATTAGCTAGCTGCTAATTAAAGAAAGGAAATGTCTCAAAACTCAGAGAGTGGCACCAGGCCACTCACCCACAACATGCATTTTGAGATAACATTGGCACAAGGTGAGTCATCCAGGGCCATAAAACAACTGATGCGAATCTTGATGAAAGGCAGTTTTCTGAGCAAATACATAGTTTCATTGTTAAAGCCACGCGTTCCAGGAAACAAACTCACTCAGAAGGACGATGCAGATAGTGGAGTGCAGCTTATTACACCGGCGGGCCCAAGGCAGAGTCTCCTCTTAGCCAAGGACCCTGACCAGCATTTGTGAAAATCTTTTATACCCCATGTGTACGTGTCCAAACCCACCACCCCAATTTCCTTGAGACTTACATAAACAAAGGAAGGGTAAATACAACTACAATAACCCCATCATTCATGTGTTATGTGTTCAAACAGTTAATAATCAATAAGCCCGCAGTTACATTCCAACCAGTTAATAATTGATAAGCCTGTGATTACATCCTGATAGATACGGAAATAAAGTTATGACCTGTCCGGAGACAGGGGTGATTACAGTATGTTTCCTCTTACGCAATGAGTAACCTGGATGTGATCTTTAAGATTCTCCTGCCCAGACGGGGTCTTATCCTTCCATTGTCATTCCCATAGGCACTAAGCACAGAGTTCAGAGTCCACTGGAGAGGTGGCCACGCAGACCAGCGCGGACAGGCCTGAGATGGAGTCCAGGCCTTATGAATTCCTTCTTCATCATTAACATAGCTTAAGAGAACATTTCCATGAGTAAAACATACTGGTTTGTTGAGCCATTATTGGTTCTGAGTCTTAGGCAGAACTGACTTGAAGAAAAACAGAGTCTAACGTAAATACATAGTTCATTAACATAGCTTAAGAAAAACATTTCTGTAAGAAAAAGGCATTGGTTAGCTCAAGGTTTGAGAAAAGTTAAGTTCAGGTGGGACCAGGTGTTGTCATGGCAACACAGAATTTTAAAAGAAACCTTTTAATTTTGTAGAGCTGAGGGGGAGAAAAGTCTGATACTCGTAATTTATTTCCTCCTGCCATTTAAGAGAGAGATTAAAAAAAAAAAATCTGACACTTACAGCCTATTTCCTCAGTTTGGGGGACCCTAGCCTTCCTGCCTGTAACCCTCTCAGAAGGAAGAAAGCAAAGAAGGAAGGAAGGCAGGATATAATCCTTGTGGATTAGCTCATACAGATACAGATTTCTGGAGATAGGTTAGGTATACAGATTTCAGTGCCTATGTGAAAGGAAGGAAGGATGGAAGGAAAGGAGGAGGAAATAATCCTTGTGGATTACCTACTACAGATACAGGTTTCTTTGTATACATTAATACCAACCTCCTAATTCATCCCTGGCCCTTTCCTGTTTTTTGTTCTTTTTTTTTTTTTAACTCTTAGTTTGTGTTTGCAACTCAGAGTTTCTTCTTAAGTTGTAAATTACTTCCTCTGTATCTCATTCTTTCAGTTTTACCCTCAAGGGACATCATCTGCTATTTTCTTTCTCTGTTGCTAACTTCTCTTAAGCGTATTTTCCTCCAAGCCCATCCTTGTTGGGACTGTTGGCCTAATTTCATAATTTCAGAAGTGGAGTTTCAAGTCTGAGTAGTAGCCCGTTGTACATATGTACCACACGACTTTAAGATTCATCTGTCAGTGGACCTATTCTTGGGTCTGTGTCTTGGCAATTGGAGGAACCACTGCAGTGAACGTTGGGCGCGTGTATCATTTTCAATGGAGGTTTACATAATACAGGCTGAGGTGTGGGTATTAGAACCCTAGGTTTAGCTCTTTTGACATTTTTTGCTCTGGCCTGTGGCTGTCCTTGAAGCTGACCCTTCAAGGGGCTGTTGCCAATGTGTATTCACAGAGGACATGAAGGGAGTGTTCCATCATCTCCCGGCTCTCTCCTCCATGCACTGTTTGCAGACAGTTAGGATGGCCATTCTATCAGACAGGATTTGATTTCTTGTTGTCATTTTGATCGGCACTGCTCCTGTAATAACTCAGGATGCTGAGTATCTTGTCCTGTGGCCATTTGGGTTCTTTCCTTTTTTTTTTTTTCCTTTCCTTAAAGGTTGTGAGGAAAATTGACTCTTGAAATTGGCTTCTTAAAAGTTGGTTGTGTTTGGAATTTCTGCAACACCTGCTGCAGGACCTTCCCTGAGGGCAGTTGTCTGCTGAGGCCTCTGGCCGAACGTCCAGCTCAGCATCTCCATGAGGCCTCTAGGCAGATGCCCAGCTCCTGTGTGTCTGTGAGGCTTCTGGGCAGATGTTCAGCTCCCCTCTAAGAAGCCTCTCAGCAGACTCTCAGCTCCTGTGTGTATGAGGTCTAGGCAGATGCTCTGCTTGTGTGTCTCTGAGGACTCTAGACAGATGCTCAGTTCGTGTGTGTCTCTGAGGCCTCTAGTCAGATGCTCAACTCCTGTGTTTCTATGAACCTCTAAGCAGATGCCCAGATTGTGTGTGTCTATGAGGTCTATAGGCATAAGCTCAGCTCATAGGTATATATGAGGCCTCCAGGCAGATGCTCAGCTCTTGTCTATGAAGCCTTTGGCCATACAGTCAGCTCAGTATATCTATGAAGTCTTCTAGGCAGAGCTCAGCTTGTGAGTGTCTATGAAGCCTCTAAGCAGAACCTCAGGTCTTATGTGTCTACAAGGCCTCTAGGCAGATGCTGAGCACGTGTGGGTCTGTAAACCTCTAGGCAGATTCTCTGCAGTGGCCTCTCACTGACGCTCAACTTCAGTGTGACTATTAGGTCTCTAAACTAACACTCAGCCTGTGTCTTTATAGAGACCTCTAGGCCAATGCTCAGGTCGTGTGTGTCTATGAAGTCTGTAGGCTAGCATTTAACTCATGTTAATCTAGAGATCTGAAAACAATGTTCAACCCGTGTGTACCTCTGAGACTTCTATGCTGACACTTACCTATTGTTTGTCTATGAGGCCTCTGGTCAGATTCTAAGCTAGTGTGTGTGTGTGTGTGTGTGTGTGTGAGGCCTCTAGTCAGATGCTAATGTCCTGTGTTTCTATGAGGCCTCTATTCAGAACCTCAGCTCGTGTGTGTCTATGATTTCTCTAGGCAGACGCTTAGACATTTTCTATATACAGGCCTCTTGTCAGCTTGTGTTTATCTTTGAGGCCTCCAGGCAGATGCTCGTCTCATGTATGTCTATGAGACCTGTAGGCAGACACTCAGTTCGTGTGTTTGAGGCCTCTAGTCTGACGCTCAGCTCATGTTGTCTATGAGGCACCCGGGCAAATGCTCAGCCTGTGTCTAACTAGAGATCTGTATGCTGACACTCAGCTCGTGGATGACTATGAGGACATATTGTTTAATTCTGAACCATTCAGGGGCTTTGTTCTCCCGATTGTAACGTATCTAATGTGCCCATAGATCTTACCTTTGGGACAGATGAACGTTTTCCCACTTTCATCAGCTGTATAATGTCAAACACAGAAGACCCAGACAGATTCCCACAAAACTGGCACAGATTCCAGCATCAATGCATCCAGATGAACTGATTCCCAGATCGGGTAATAAATTTACCCTATAAAAAGAACGAATTCCAACTAGCTTACCCATCCCCACAAGATTGACCTCCCAGATGAACCAGTTCCAACTGGACCAGTTCCCAAATCAGGTAAATACACTTACCCTACAGTTGAGCTACTTGCAACTATGGTGGGTATGCCCCACAAGAACTAGTTCCCAATGAGCCTGTTCAAAGTAGAGTCCAACAACACCTCCCCTCTGCAAATGGGTACCCAACCAAATTTGCTTATCCTGTAAAGGAAAGCCCAGATTAAAAGGAAAGTATGTTTCTGTCAGGCGAGTGTAATCTCCTCAGTTCTGTCTCGTCTCACCAAAAATTTGAAGCGACAGACATTAAAGCCCTCGGCACATCACAGCGCTTGGACAGACCGTGTTATGGCCCTTAGATCAGTGTTACAGCTCCATGTTACAGCTCAGTTTTATTTAGAAAATAGCAGGAAATACATCCTCGAGGCATGAGGGCATGCCGACCCAAAAACATGAAGAGAAGAGAGAGTGCTCCAGCCCTTTGGCTCCTCTTTTTGTATGTTTTTTCCTCCCCCTGGGCCTGTTCTATGAAAATTGGGCTTGGCCAGGAGTGCTGTTTGTTCCACCTGAGGTCCTCACTCCGGTCCTCGGACCCTCCCTTGACCTTCCTTTGTCCTATTTTCGCAGGCTTTTCCTTTCCTTGTCTTTTAGCCACCGCCATTTTGGACTCCTGTTTCCTATTCTAACTACTTAACATTTCCATGTGCACACCGGAGCAACTTGCCCTCCAAAATCTAACCAATCAGCTCTTAAAAGGACACAAAAAACATCATACTGGCTGAACCACTATCAAACTGCATATACTTACCCTACAAATGAAATTGAGTACCTCAACTCTAGAAGTTTGTTGGTTCCTTGTCTCAACTGCCAAGTGCTGGGGGTAGCCGGTGCCACTTCAGGGAATCTTGAAGGAAAGAACTTCAGGACAACAAATGGTCCCAGCAGCTGCTAGGGTCTTGCCCCAATATTTCCTGATCGGGGCCAGCTAGCTACAAGCAGCAAGGCTCCTGGCTGGCTAAGCCAAATTGTTCCTGAGTCCAAGCTCAATCTGCTCACTGCACAATAGGCCAATGAATCCGAGAGATGAGGTGTTGAGGCAGGGAAGGGACTTTAATCGGGGAGCCAGCAGACCGAGAAGATGGCAGCCTAGCGCCTCAAATTAACCATCTTATTAGGGTCTGGATGCCTGGTTGTTTTATAGACCAGAGAGAAAGACTCAATGAGGAACTAAAATCAAAAGGCAGAAGGAGAGGGAGATGTAGTGGGGAAGTAAATTGAGAGGGTCTTCAGTCTTGCAAAACATTTCCAAGGGAATGAAAAGCCTTCTGAAAGGGTGTGTTAATCTCTTCTATTTACAGATGGGCAAGGACAAATTATCTCTCCCTGAGCTGAACAAAGGCACTTTAGTTTACAGTCAAGCAGGGAGATAGGGACCTCCAAGCAAGCCATTGAGTGCAATTATAACAATTAAAGCAATGAAAAGCAAGTCAAAAAAACAGCTTTCAACATGGAGTCAGAATTGGTTTTCTCCATGCAACAAGATGGTGACTGCAGCCATGAAATTAAAAGACACTTACTCCTTGGAAGAAAAGTTATGGCTGACCTGGACAGCATATTAAAAAGCAGAGACATTCCTTTGCCAACAAAGGCCTGTCTAGTCAAGGCTATGTTTTTTCCAGTAGTCACTTATGGATGTGAGAGTTGGACTATAAAGAAAGCTGAGCGCTGAAGAATTGATGCTTTTGAACTGTGGTATTGGAGAAAACTCTTGAGAGTCCCTTGGACTGCAAGGCAATCCAACCAGTCCATCCTAAAGGAAATCAGTCCTGAATATTCATTGGAAGGACTGATTTTGAAGCTGAAACTCCAATACTCTGGCCACCTGATGTGAAGAACTGACTCATTTGAAAAGATCCTGATGCTGGGAAAGATTGAATGCAGGAAGAGAAGGGGACGACAGAGGATGAGATGGTTGAATGGCATCACCAACTCAACTCAAGGGACATGAGTTTGAGTAAACTCTGGGAGTGGGTGATGGACAGGGAGTCCCGGCATGCTACAGTCCACAGGGTCTCAAAGAGTCAGACACGACTGAGCAACTGAACTGAACTGATGCACCAAGATGAAGGAAACCCCTTTCATGTTCCCTAGGAACAGACATGTCTCTTGAAGGGACAGCCTCCACAGGCCAGAAGAAAATATTTCAAGACAGCTAAACCTAGGATTCTAATAATCACATCTGAGCCTATAGTACAAAAAACCATCATTCAAAAGGAAAAATGTACCCCAATGTTCACTGCAGTGGTACCTCCAGTTGCCAAGACACAGACCCAAGATAAGGTCCAATGACAGATGAAATCTTAAACAAACGTGGTACAAGTATAAAATGGGCTACTACTCAGACTTGAAAAATCGACACTGAAATTATGAAATTAGGCCAATGGTCCCCACAATGATGGACTTGGAGGAAAATATGCTACAAGAAATCAGCAACAGAGGAAGAAAATAGCAGATGTCCTGGAGGGTGAAACTGAAGAAAAGACAGAGAAAGTCATTACAACATATGTAAACACAAACTCAGAATTCCAAAGGTGGGGGGGGGGGAGCCAGGGATGAGTTAGGACTTCAGCATTAATGTATCCAAGGAAATCTGTGTCTGAAATAGATAATGCACAAGGATTATCTCCTCCTCCCTTCCTTCCTTCCTTTCACATAAGCACTGAAATCTGTATATCCAACATATATCCAGAAATTTGTATCTGTATAAGCTAAACCACAAGGCTTATCTCCGGCCTTCCTTCCTTCCATTCACATATACCCAGAAGTATTTATCTCTAACATATACATAAAAATCTGTCACTGGAACAGATAATCTACAAGAACTATTTCCTTCCTTGGTTCCTTGCACATGTACAAAAAATCTATACCTCTATTAAATAGTCCACAGGGACCTGATGATCAGAACAGAGAACTTTACCGGACCTTGTTCAAAAAACTCCATGGAAAAAAAAACAACTACTCATATGCTGAATGTAACTGTCATAACTGAATCAGTTCGTTGTACACTGAGGACAAGCACAAAACTTCAGATTGACTAGACTTCAAGAGCATAGGGATGAGACCAAGGAAAAGAAAAGGAAAAAAAAAGTAATGCCCTCTTTATTCCCTCCGACCTCCGAGACTTGGGCTCCTATCCCTTCACATGAGGAAACTTCAGTCCCAGGGCTGTCCTGTGGTGGGGTCAAGAAGGCCCGGCAAGGTGCCCTTCATAGAGACGCCTCTTAAACCTGTACTGTCTGTCTTTTTCTGGCTGAGACCAGAATCCCTAGTGCACCCCAACGATGGTGCCTGACCCTCTGGCCTCGAGGATACAGAGTAAAGTCACCAAGTGCCTAGGGTCTGGGCACTGGGGACACCAGCTGAAGCCTCCTCCCTGAGAGTGCAGCCTCCTAGGCACCTCAGCAGGGAGCAGTGCCCCAGGTAGGCATGAGTCTGGAGGGGAGGGGTGAAGCTTTAGGGGGAAGAAGTAGTGAGACACCCTTGGGTGTTTGCTCAGTCACATTCCGCTCTAATTCATGGCCCAGGAAGCCTACTCCCCTAAGGTTCTGGTTGCAGGTGGAACCAAACATGGGCGTGAAGAAGTGCTGCCGCCTTGTGGACATTCCTGTAACCACAACGTGACGACGGTTCTAACTGCTCTTTGAATTCCCAAGGCCTGTGGTTCCTAGGGATGACTGCCTCAGGAAAGGTCTTTCAGCAGGTTTTGCACAAATAAATTCCCAAAACAGCCAAATTTCAACAAGCCAATGGCAACAGGTAAATTTTGCTCACACCCTTTAATGGAAAAAAAAGAATCCAAATCCGATCAGCCAGAATCAAGATGCTCAGCAACACTAATTATGACAGGAGGAATGTCAATCAAAACGACAAGACCTGGAGAAGGAGATGGCAACCCACTCCAGTATTCTTGCCTGGAAAATCCCATGGATAGAGAAGCCTGGCAGGCTACAGTCCATGGGGTCACAAGAATTGGACATGACTAAGCAACTAAACCACTACCACCATAAACAGTGAAAGTAGTGAAACAAGTAAAATATGTATTAGGAGGAAAAAAGTACAGC